>NW_004444271.1:172899-184729 GCF_000243295.1 Trichechus manatus latirostris | reverse complement strand
TAACTCTCTGGGTCTCTTCATTGTTCTTTGTTCTTTTTTCTGAGTTTTCCTGAAACAGAGTTGTATCCAAGTGTTTGTCTTCAATTCCACTGATCCTGTCTGCTTCTCAGCCCTTCTATGACACTGTCCATTTCTGAAATCTTATTGTTTATCTTTTGGATTTCTAATTGTTATCTTTGTATAATTTCTAGTTGTGAATTTATTTTGGCATTTTGTTCCTGCATGATTTTCCTGAATTCTTCCAATTTTTTGTCAGTTTTTTTCATGAATTTGTCTATTTTTTCCTCATGTTTGTCAGCTTTTTGCCTCAGCTCTTGGAGAATTCTGAGTATTGGAGATTTGAATTCTCTATTAGGTAGTTCTAGTGCCTTTTCTTCCACTAGAAAGACATCTGGTGTTTTATTTTGGATGTCTACTGGAACTATCTTGTCCTGTTTTTGTAAATGTTTTCATATTGTCTGCTGTCTTCGGGGCATTCAGTAGTTATTTTTCTCATTTATTGATTGTAGATTTGTTTGTTTTGTCGCTTTTAAAAAAAAATTGACTATGTCTGAGCAGGCGGACTGTGTGTTCTTTGTTGTTTGCTCGTCTGTGGGCACAATACTTTTCGCCTCCTTCTCCAACTGGCAAGGTCAGTCACTCAGACATGGTATGGCAGGGCAAGTCTAGTTGAAGAGGAGTTACTGGGATGGGTTGTTTGTGACACTGACTACAGCCACAAAGGCGGGTCAGTTATCAGTGGAGGGCAGGATCCAATTGGCCGTGTCAGTGCTGCTTGGTGGTGTGAGGTCAAGTGCACAGTGCAGGTAGGCAGGATGGAGCGGGGAGATTGTTATGTGTGGAGCTAAGATGGATATGGAAGAGAGGAGAGAGGAACAGGAGCCAAAAACATACAAACAAACAAAAAAGAATGCTAGGGGAGCTTGCTGTTGGAGTGGAGAGATTAGAGACTATGAAATGGAGAAAAACAGAAGGGGAAGATGAAGAAAAGAAAAGAATGAATAAATAAAAATTGGAAAGGTTAAATAACAGCAAAGTTCTCAGGGATCCCACCAGTGCAGCTATAAGGTCTGGTGAAGTTGCTGTCAGGTGTTGCAGTACAGCCTGGCTAGAAGGCATAGAGGTACACAATGCCAGGTATTCAGGGAACAAAGAGAAGGAAGATATAGAGAGATGAGAAACTGAGTAATAAAGAAGACAAAAAGGGAAAAAGAGGGAAAAGAAAGCAAAACAAATTAAAAAAAAAAAAAAAAAAGAACAAGAAAAGCCCCCATAAATGCAGGAAAAGAAAAAGAAAATAAAAACCCAACAACAAAGAAATGTCCTCAGGGATCCCTCTGCACGTCTGTGCAAGCCGAGGGGATGGTCTTCTTGCCACGCAGCACCGCCTGGCCAGAAAGGGCTCCTGATTCAAGAAAAGGAAAACAAACAAACAATTCAAAACAAACAAACAAAAGCCCAGGGATCCCACCCACACAGCAGCCCAGACCGGGAAGCAGCTCCACACTTGAACGGATCTCCACAGCCCCTCAGGAAGAAGCAAAGATGGCACACGGAGCCAGGTATTTGAGCAAAAGCGGGGGGGGGAGGTAGTGAGAGGTTAGGAAGAAATCAAAAGAAGCAGGAAAAAAAAGCAACACCAGCAGCCAACAAATGGCAGTCAGAGAGTCAGCTAGTGCGGGCTGGTGGAATCCAAGTAGCAGGTGTTTCTCAGACAAGAGACTGTGACTGCGGGAAGCAGAGGGGGCCGAGTGTGGATGAAGAAGGGTAGAGAGTGGGAAAGCGTATATCACAAATTACCGGAGCTTTGCAGCCCCTCAGGAAGAAGCAAAGATGGCGCACAGAGCCAGGTATTTGAGCGAAAGGAGTGGGAGTTGGTGAGAGATAAGGAAGAAATCAAAGGAAGCGGAAAAAAGCAACACCAGCAGCCAACAAATGTCACTTAGAGAGCCGGCCCGTTCTGGAGTGTGGAATCCAAGCAGCTGGTTTTTCCCAGACAAGAGATTATGGCCACAGGAAGCAGAGGAGGCTGAGTGGGGGTGAAGAAGTGTGGGGTGTGGGAAAGCATATATTGCAAATTACCAGGTGTTTTATCTCCCACTGGAAGCTCCGTAAAGCAGCTTTCTCATCCCCCCTGTTTGCTGGTCTCTGATAGGAGTCCAAGATGGCGGATCCATGCTGTGTTAGCTGATAGGGGACCTCTGCATGAATCTCTCATCGCTCCCCATTCTCTGTCAGTTTTCTCACTCCATTTGGTGCTTGGCTGAGTTCTTTATCTCTTCATTTGATGTTTTAGGGTTTCAGGATTGTTGTTTTCTCTGTTCTGCTTAGTTTTTTGGATCTTTGCTGTGGAGGGACGGCGTGGTGCTTCTGCCTAGAGTGCCATTTTGCTGGAAGTCTGATTAAACACATTTTTGGAAATAAATGAAAGACTATAAATATATATCATGGTTTGTAATGCTTCAGTGAACACTTAGGTTAAATTTATCCATTTAGATACTTTTATTTATTTTATTTTTTTCCTTTAAAAACATGAGTTGGAATCTACCCTTGCATAATTCCAAGCACTTCAGTTACTGAAGAGACTCTTCAGGGGAGTGGATGATTTACAAGAGGGAGTGTCAATTTGATTCATCTTTCTTTTGCTTACTGACTGGGTGTCATTGTGGCTGTGCTTTATCAGGTGGATGGCCTGCTGAACAGGGCTTCATTGAGTTCTTCACTGACATAAAATTGTGACATTATGTAGTGACTGCCTCTATAGATGATAAATACTGCCAGACTCCACGCTGCCTTTATATGTCTTTCTGGAATACAGACTAACCTTTAACACTCTAAGTTACAATTTCCCACTGTCTACTGCTCTCTGCTAACAATAGAATTGTTCCCCTGTGTTCCACCGAGCTAACCAAGATTCTAAAGTTCAGAGGAAAGATATGAGGTTTCTTGCTTTAGTGTTATATTCTACTTTTTTTTCTCCTCTTTTAAAATCTTATACATAGCTACATGTTGGAGCTCTGTGGCTTGTTATACATTGTTGAACATTCAGTGCGCAGGTTAAGGTAAACACAATTCTTTATAATCCTTTCGCAGTCCCTTTTGATTAAATACTGTTCCACGACTCTGTCTAAGTGAGAGCAAAGGGGCCAGTAAAGCTGCTTCAGCTTAATTGTTGTTGACATTCTTTTTCCCTTGGGGCCTTGATGGGATGTTTCTCTTTGACTTTGTTTTTTTTTAAGCAGTAAACTGCCTTGAATTTCCACACACCTTACAGAAATGTTTGTTTTAGTTTGAAAGTCTGGATTTTTTTTTTTTGGTCACTAAATTAGTCTCTAAAAAGGGAATAAGAAATAGGTATAGGAATGCTTGGTGAGGATTACAGAGCCCCGGATGTCATCATTATAATTTTCAAATATTACAGGCTGACTGAGGGGGAAAAATATATATGTGTGTGTGTGTGTGTGTGTGTGTGTGTAAGTACTTTAAAGATTTATAGAATGCATTTATATATGTGCATATTGATTAAAACACAATTTCAATATTTGTATTAAGACTAGATTTATGGTATCGGATATATATGATTTAATGTTTGCATTTTGTTTTGCTTTGTTTGTTTAAATAGTTCGTTGGTTTGGATCCAGTAATATAAGTAACTTCTTTATTTGACAGTTAAAAAAAACAAAATATTTTCAGCTAAATGGATTAGTGACCTCAATCTCCTATGTATACACTCCACAAAAAAAGAAAAATTCCAGCAGTGTGATTCAATATTAACCAAGAACACATACTACTTCCAACTAGGTTTCCATTAGGCTCTGTCAATCAGAAAAATGCTAGAAGACTAGAACCTTCCAGTTAATAGAAAATCAATCAAGGAGTGTCTTTCGTCTAATAAACTTCAAGTTGTACGGACTGTGGGAGTCTGTAAGAAAAATTAGATTTTTTAAAAAAATTTTCTGGCAATTCTTATGAACTGTACGTATGGATGCTTTTGATAATTTTAGCACCAGCTCTATTTAAGATATAGTTTAGCTCTTAAAATATCTTATTAACGAAATCAAAACAGTAGCTGTATACAATTTTGTACAGAGCAATGATTCAAAACACCTGTTGAATTAAAGAGAAACTTATATTGACACCTTCTGACTAGAAACCTCTTTTCCCAGATAATTATGCAAAGCAAATATTCTGTTTTTTCTTTTTTTTCCTTCAAAGCTAATTAACTCAACATAAAATCTAATATTTACTCACTGTAGGACTAAATTATCTATTCTACTTGGAAACATACTTTTCAAAAAAGGTAGATGACATTCTGAAGTATATTTTTTAAAACAATTATTTATATAAATGAAACATATGCCCTGTTATCATAAGTGTGTGAAAATACTATAAGGTATATTTCATTCAAATATGCAAATTACCATGACTTCACCTTCATTTGTCCATTTAGGAATTTGACTTTATCTAATTCTTATTAGTGAAAGGAGAAGCAAGCCTTTGCTCAGGTACGCATTGTTTTCAGAGCAGAGCATTTTCCTGTAGTTCTTTTCCAGGTTCATGCTCAGTTTTGGGGATTCAGTCAAGCCCTTTTACCCTACAAGCCAGAAGGGCTTTAACAGTTAGCATTTAGTTTTTTATTCTCTTTTATAAAGCCTCCTCTCAGGACCAAAGTCAATTCCAGGAACACAGAATGAGAACTGCTTCTGGATTCTGCTACGTCACAGAACTTGAGCCTCTGACCTCCATTTCCAACTCGCAGTGAATTTAACTCCCAAGAACTTGTGCAGGCTTTTGTTTTTGTTTTGTTTTGTTATTAAGTTTTAGTTGAAAAATGTGATGTAGACTTTTGTAACAATATTCAGTTTAGGAAGTATCCAAAAATAGTGCTGCAAAGATATCCCTAAAATTTAAAGGGAGCTGATGTTTATTTTTATTTTAAATAATGAGAGATCAATGCTTTCATTAAAAGCTTTGACCTTGAGATTTGTTTTTTCATAATATAGGACCAAACAGAAGTCAGTATTGGAAAATGACATCTACTGGGGTGAATTTAAATACTTGAGTAATGTGGACATTTGCCTTCACAGAAAAATATTAATCTTAGTACTTTGTATGTCAATCTTTAAATCATGTCTTTTATCTTTGAAATAAAAATGCAATGAGTTTTCTAATATTGCAAATAATACCTGAAATGTGGAAGGTCTGTATGACTAAGTCAAGAAGCTCAACTTTATTTGGCAGAAAAAGTATATATGTAATCATATTTTTTTAATTTAGAAGGTTAAAATAAAAGTACAAATAAATACGATGGATTCCATATCTCACAGCCATCAATAATCATCTAAGATACGATTACAGAGAAGAAAAACTATCTTGGTGTTTGTGGTTTTTGTTAATTTTTGAAGTTTTGATTATGTGTGGGCATTTCAAACTAGTCACTTGCCATTACAGGGAAAAGTTCATTTTACAAAACATGTTTTTGATAAACTTTCTCAGCGTCTATCTGGAAATCTTCATATTATAACCATTCTACAAGCAAGTACAATCATGGTGTATTAATAAAGAAACTTAATGTTTATCTCTCCTTATTTTTTTTTTTATCTCCTTTGTTCTTTTAAATGTATTTTATGGGGTAAGATATTTATTTATTTTTGTCCATGGATGAAAAAATAAGCAGGACCAGGGCTTCCCTGGTTACTTGTAAGTAATAAGATGTCCAGTTTTTCTAAGGTTTGTGTCGTATTTGAGTCTGGTGCTGTCTTTTGGCTATATGTTGTGTCTCTTGCTTTTTCAAATTTTTAAGCCAGACATCTTCTGTAAGACTGTGGAAACTGAGGAAAATATTTTATATGCCTAAAATGGAGATTCATTTTCTTCTGCTGGGCCTTTAGTGAGGGAGTTGGAGTTGCTCGAGTCAAGAGCTTCTGTATTGCTAGTTTCTCTGGCCACTTGCCCACCACATATGTCAACGGTTTCTGGAGAAAGATAACACAATCCTAGAACTTGAATATTTACATATTTTTAAATACAATATCCATCATAATAACAAATGACGAAACAATGAGGAGAAAGACCATATGACCAATCAAAAGCAGAAACAACAGTCAGTAAAACATCCCTAGAGGGATTTTAGATATTAAAATTATCCGACAGACTTCAAAATAACTTTGTTTGCCATTTGCATAGGAATAAAAGGAAAATTTGACAGAGAATTGGAAACAAACAATCACAAGGACACAGAAAATATTTCAGAAATAAGAAATATAGAAATTTCAAAACTGAAAGTTAAAATAAAACAGGCCCTCAAAAACAAAAAAAACAAACAAACCATGACTCAATGAAACAACCCAGGAGCAATGAACACACCTAAAACCCACATCTTAGTTTCTAATATCATTCTTCCACAAAAAAAAACCATGGGTCCTTGGAGTAATGGATGATTCTAGGATTCCAGAGCCTAGAATATCTTGTAATAGCAGAAAGTAAGGAGACTGGCAATTTACTTATGCATTCTTTCTCCCAAAAACCCATAACCCCAGTCTGATCATGAGAAATAACTCAGACAATTTCCAATAAAGTGGCATCCTACAGTATACTTGGGTTTGCCCTGAGTCAGAATAGATTCAATGGCAACTAATAACAACAAAACAATACACATGAGCAGTACTCCTCAAAACTGTCAAGGTTAAAAAAAAGTCAGGGAAAGTGTCACAGCCAAGCAGAGTCTAATACTTGACAAGCACACGTAAAGTAGTATCCTGGATGGGATTCTGGAACACATAAAGGATATTAGGATGAAGCAGAGAGAGACAAAAGGGTGAAAAATGAGGAAAAGGTGAGAGATATAGAGGACACAGAGAAATGGTTGAACATAATGTAATTTGATTTATTATTGCAGAGAGAGAAAGGGACAAAAGCAATGAATAATGAAAAATGGTTAAGAATTTTTCAAGCCTAATGAATAAAGCCAAGACACAGATTTAGGAATATTTTAAATATTTAAATAATTTTAATACAAAGAAAATCACATCATAGAAAATCACAATCTCAAAAGCTCTTTTGCTGAAAGGAGAAAAGACTAAGTGAGCATATTAGAAGCAGGCAGAAGGGAAGAAAACAGTCACATTATTTTTAAAGGAGTGATAATTAGACTGAGCAGACCTTTCCACAGAAATAATAGAAACCAATAGACAATGTCTTGATATCTTCAAAGTAATAACAAAAAAAGAAAGCTAACTGAAAACTTAAAATTCTGTTTCCAATAAAACGTATCACTTTAAGAATACAAGCAACATAAAGATACTTTTGACAAACAAAATCTAAGAAAATTTGCATCAGCACGTTCCCCTAATGGAAATGTTAAAATGTATTCCTCAGGCAGAAGGGATATGATCCCAGATGGAAGGTGTAAGACACATGACTGATGAGGACAAATGAGAATAGTGAAAAATAAAGTAAATAAAAATGGATATTGACAGGAAGAGTTTCTTAAAATTCTTTGTGCAGTTTTAGGTTATTTAAATTATCTACATTAAAAAAAATTCCAGTGCCCTTGTGAAGCAATGGTTAAACACTGCTGCTAACAGAAAGGTGGGAGGTTCAAAACCACACAGCAGCTCTGTGGGAGAAAAACCTGGCAATCTGCTTCTGTAAAGATTACTGCTAAGAAAACCCTACAGGGCAGCTCTACTTTGTCACATGGGTTCTCTATGAGTCGACTCGATGGCACCCAACAACGGCAACAACACTGTGCACTGGTCTGTGGGTGGTGCAAACAAAAGTTTGAAGGTTTGAGTTCAACCAGAAGTGCCTTGGAAGAAAGGCCTGGCAATCCACTTCCAAAAAATAAATAAATTATTAAAAACTATACTAGAATGTTGGGGACACTCTGAAGCATCTTTTTGGGATTTAACAACAGCAATAGCATTTAAATGAAAGATACATGTCCTTGGTGACGGTCAAAAATATCAACTAATACTTGACTTTTATAAGTGAGGGCATAATATAGATTCTGACTCCATTTTTCATGTTGACCACTAACAGCATTTAAGCTTCCAACCTTCCCTCTCCCACCACTGAACATCTGGAATTTTAGATAAGGAAACCTACAAGCACTTATTGAGTCTTCTGCACTGGTGGGGAGTTTGAATCCCACAGTCCTAGCCCATGTGTGCTAATCCGTCTCTAGCAGCCCTCCTCACTACTGCAAAAGTCCAGCCCACTAACTGCTCTTTGCTCTTGCCATTCTAGGCTGAATTATACCTGTCCTGCTTTCCCCACAAGGCCCTTCTGTGAGTAAACACACTTTCTTTCAAATTCTCAAGGCACGTGAAGTGTTATCAGTCTTGACAAGTGACCTATAAAGTATCATCAGTCTTGACATGTGACCTGCATGATGTGACTACAAACGGAAGATAATCCTTAGCGTAATGACTAAATATATAGTTAAGAAATATATAACCCCCAGGTTAATGAAAGTCACAATGGAATAGTAAAAACTCCTTAACTGGTGAACAAAAGATAGGAAAGGGGAAAATTAACATAGCACAGGAGGAGAAAACAGAATTCAAATAGTAATATGGATTATTTAAACCAAATATATTAGTTATTACATTAAATGTAAGTCATCTTAATGAGTTTATTAAAAGATACAGACTGCAAATCTTAGAGAAAAAAGGATGCAATTTGAAAGGAACAACCTAAAACGTAATACTACAGAAAAGTTTTGATTGACGAGCAATGTAACAATTACACGAGTATGTCCCTTATAATATGACCCAAATGTGTAAAAGAAAAATAGAATTTCAAAGCGATGATCAATGAATTTTTAATCAAAATGAGAACATTTAAGATAATTCTGTAAGGATCAATAAAAAAATTAGCAAGAATATTGAATATTAGAACTATGTAATTAGTATATTTAGCCTAATAATTAAAGAACCTAACCATTGTAGGATATAACCTCTATCCACGTGCACATGGAACATTAACAAAACCGGACAGTATATAAAGCATCATGAATTTCTAATGAATGAATGGCTGTTTCTAAGAAAATACCACACAGAGTTTTTTTTCCTCTCTCTGAAAACAGTGTAAGTTAGAAATAAAAAGAAAACAAACCATTATCAGAAACAAATTCCCTGTTTGTTCAAATAATAGAAAATATAATTCTGTAGAATCAATGGGTGAAATAAGGAAAACTAGAAGACATCTTAAACTGAAAAATAATAAAAATACTACCCACCTCAACTTGTGGGATGTATCTAAAGCCATATTTTGAGATATATTTATATGCTTAGATTAATATTTTATAAAAGAAAAAAATACAGGATGGGGAGGGAGGCAGGCAGCATTTCAGCACAATGCAGAAAACTATTTTTGGCAATTTATTCTCCAGAGCTTCCCATGAAGTCTGTTGAGGCTTTATAGGACTTCATTACGCTTTGACTCTTCCCTCTGACCAATAACTGCTTCCTCATCTGCCTTCCACAGTTATACCTAATAAATGCCCTGCATCACCATACAAACTCCATCTCAGAGTCTGCTTCAGGAAAACCCACCTTGCTACACTGCTAAAGTTAAAAGCATGTATATTCAATGACCCAATTAATCAATTGCTTTTGCGTCTTATGTTAAATAACTCTCTACTCCACTACCGATTTTTAGTATCCCTTTCATTATATTTGTAATTGTTTTGTATTTTACGTTTGGACTCCTTGTTTTTAACACATCCTTTATTTTTCTATGTTTGTGTCTGTTGTTCTTAGAGGCCATTTGGTCGGTTCTGACTCATAGCTACCCATGTAGAACAAAATGAAACAGTGTCTAGTCCTGCACTAGCCTCACAATTGTTGTTATGCTTGAGCCCTTTGTTGCAGCCACTGTGTCAGTCCATCTCATTGAGGATCTTCCTTTTTTTTGCTGACTTCTACTTTACCAAGCATGATGTCCTTCTCCAGGGTCTGGACCCTTCTGATAACTCTTCCAAAATATGTGAGATGAGGACTCACCATCCTTGCTTCTAATTAGCATTCTGTCCGTACTTCTTCCAAGACAGATTTGTTGGTTCTTCCGACTGTCCATGGTGTAGTCAATATTCTTCAACAACACCGTAATTCAAAGGCATCAATTCTTCTTCAGTCTTCCTTATTCGTTGTCCAGCTTTCTCACGCATATGAGGTGATTAAAAACACCATGGCTTATATTTAGGTCAGGTGCACCTGAGTCCTCACAGTGACATCTTTGCTTTTGAACATTTTAAAGAGGCCTTTTGCAGCAGATTTGCCCAGTGCAATGCGTTGTTTGATTTCTTGGTTGCTGCTTCCATGGGATCCAAGTAAAACGAAATCCTTGACAGCTTCTATCTTTTCTCCGTTTATCATGATGTTGCTAACTGGTCCAGTTGTGAGGATTTTTTTTTTTTTTGTATGTAGAAGTGCAATCCATACTGAAGGCTGTAGACTTTGACCTTCATTAGTAAGGGCTTCAAGTCCTTTTTACTTTCAGCAATCAAGGTTGTGTCATCTGAACACCTCAGGTTGTTAATGAGTCTTCCTCCAAATCTGATGCCACATTCTTCATATAGTCCAGCTTCTTGGATTATTAGCTCAGCATGCAAAATGAATAAGTATGATAAAAGATACAACCCCGATTCACACCTTTCTTAACTTTAAACCACGCAGTATGCCCTTGTTCTTTTCAAACAACTGCCTCTTGGTCTAAGTACAGGTTTTTCACGAGCACAATTAAGTGTTCTTGAATTCCCATTCTTTGCAATGTTATCCATAATTTTTATGATCCACACAGTCAAATGCCTTTGCATAGTCAATAAAACACAGGTAAAGATCTTTCTAGTATTCTTTGCCTTCAGCCAGGATCCATCTGACATCAGCAATGATATCCTTGGTTCCACATCCTCTTCTGAATCTGGCTTGAATTTCTGGCAGTTCCTGTCAAAACACTGCTGCAATGGCTTTAGAATGATTTTCAGCAAAATTTTCTTGTGTGCGATATTAATGATATTGTTCAATAACTTACATGTTCTGTTGGTTCACCTTTCTTTGTATTGGATATAAATATGGATCTCTTCTAGTCGGTTGGCCAGGTAGCTGTCTTCCAAATTTCTTGGCATAGACTAGTGAGCACTTCCAGTGCTGCTTCTGTTCCTTGAAACATCTCAGTTGGTATTACTCAATTCCTGGAGCCTTGTTTTTCATCAATACCTTCAGTGAAGCATGGGCCTCTTCCTTCAGTACTATGGGTTCTTGAACATATGCTACCTCCTGAAATGGTTGAACACAAACCAGTTTATTTTTGTACAGTGACTTTGTGTATTCCTTTCATCTTCTTTTGATGCTTCCTGTATCATTTTATATTTTCCCTTAGAATCCTTTAATGTTGCAACTCTAGGCTTGAATTTTTTCTTCCCTTTTGGTTTTTTATCTCTAGGTCTTTGCACACTTCCTTACAATACACTACTTTGTCTTCTCAAATCACCCTTTGAAATCTTTTGTTCACCTCTTTTACTTCACTATTTCTTCCGTTAGATTTAGCTACTCAGCCTTCAAGAGCAACTTTTAGAGTCTCTTCTGACATCCATTTTGGTCTGTTCTTTATTTCCTGTCTTTTTTTAATTGCACTTTAGATGAAGGTTTACAGAACAAACTAGCTTCTCATTAAACAGTTAGTACACATATTGTTTTATGACATTGGTTAACAACCCCACGACGTGTCAACACTCTCCCTTCTCAACCTTGGGGTCCCTATTACCAGCTTTCCTGTCCCCTCCTGCCTTCTAGTCCTTGCCCCTGGGCTCGTGTGCTCTTTTAGT
>NW_004444271.1:167347-172748 GCF_000243295.1 Trichechus manatus latirostris | reverse complement strand
TTTTTTTTGAGTTAGAAATTTATTCTACATTTTTCTCCAGCTCTGTCCAGGATCCCTTATTGTGATCCCTGTCAGAGAAGTTAGTGGTGGTAGTCGGGCGCCATCTAGTTGAACTGGACTCAGTCTGGTGGAGGCCATGGTAGTTGTGGTCCATTAGTCCTTTGGACTAATCTTTCCCTTGTATCTTTAGTTTTCTTCATTATCCCTTGCTCTGGAAGGGGTGAGACCAGTGGAGTATCTTAGATGGCCACTCACAGGCTTTTAAGACCCCAGACACTACTCAGAAAAGTAGAATGTAGAACATTTTCTTTATAAACTATGTCATGTCAATTGAGCTAGATTTTCCTGGAGACCATGGTCCCCACAGACCCCAATCCCAGTAATTCTATCCCTTAGGGAGTTCAGATGTGTCTATGGCGTTTCCATGACCTTGTCTTTCCTGTCTTTTTAATGACCTCTTGCTTTCTTTATGTATGATGTCCTTGATGTCATTCCACAACTCATCTGGTCTTTGGTCATTAGTGTTTGGTGCCTCAAATCTATTCTTGAGATGGTCTCTAAATTCAGGTAGGATATATTCAAGGTCATACTTTGGCTCTCTTGGACTTGTTCAAATTTTCTTCAGCTTCACCTTGAACTTTCATGGAAGCAATTGATGATCTGTTCCATAGTCGGCCCCTGGCCTAATTCTGACAGGTAATATTGAGCTTTTGCATTGTTTCTCTCCGTAGATGTAGTCAGTTTGATTCCTGTATATTCCATCTGGTGAGGTTCACGTGTATAGTCATTGTTTGTGTTATTGAAAATAGATAGTTGCAATGAATAAGTCATTGGTCTTGCAAAATTCTTTCATGTGATCTCTTGCATTGTTTCTATCACCAAGTCCGTATTTTCCAACTACCAGTCCCTCCCCTTTGTTTCCAAGTTTTACATTCCAATAGCCAGTAATTATCGATGCATCTTAATTGCATGTTTTATCAACTTCAGACAGCAGAAGTTGGTAAAAATCTTCAATTTCTTCATCTTTGGCTTTAGTGGTCGGTGGGTAAATTTGAATAATAGTTGTATTAACTGGTTTTCCTTGTAGGCATATGGATATTATTCTATCACTGACAGTGTTGTACTTCAGGATAGATCTTGAGATGTTCTTTTTGGAGATGAACGTGATGCCATTCCTCTTCCATTTGGCATTCCTGGCATAGTAGACCTTACAATTATCTGATTCAAAATGGCCAATACCAGTCCATTTCCACTTACTAATGACTAGGATATAAATCTTTATGAATTCCATTTAATTTTTGATGACTTCCAATTTTCCTAGATTCATAATTGGTACTTTCCATGTTTTGATTATTAATGTATGTTTGCAGCTGTTTCGTCTCATTTTGAATCATACCATATCAGAAAATGATGTCCCAAAATCTTGACTTCATCCACATAATTAAGGTTGACTCTAGTTTGAGGAGGCAGCTCTTCCCCAGTCATGTTTTGAGTGGCTTTCAACCTGAGGGGCTAATCTCCCGACACTATATCAGACAATGCTCTTTTGTTATTCAAAAGGTTTTCACTGGCCCATTTTTTCAGAAGTAGACTGTCAGATCCTTCTTCCTATTCTGTCTTAGTCTGGAAGCTCTGCTGAAAACTGCCCACTAAGGGTGACCCTGCTAGTAGTTGAAATACCGGTGGCAAAGCTTCCAGTATCACAGCAAGACATAAGCCACCACAGTACAAAAAACTGACAGACGTGTGATGGTTGTTTGTGTCTTCATTTCAGTTAAATCTTTTTCTTGAACTGTAATACTTGTTGTAGTTGTTTTAAATGACTTAAGTATGTAGTGAGGCAACTATCACTTAAAAGTGTCCTTTTGTGAGAGACTTGCAGCAAAATGGCACTCTAGGCAGAAGCACCACAGCAAAGATCCAGAAAAGCCAAACAGAGAAAACAGCAATCCTGAAACCCTAAAACATCAAATGAAGAGATAAAGAACTCAGCCAAGCACCAAATGGAGTGAGAAAACTGACAGAGAACGGACAGCGGGGGGAGATTCATACAGAGGTCCCCTATCAGCTAACGCAGCATGGATCCGCCATCTTGGACTCCTATCGGAGACCAGCAAATAGGGGGTATGAGAAAGCAGCTTTACGGAGCTTGCAACAGGAGATAAAACAACCAGTAATTTGCGATATATGTTTTTCCACCCCCCACCCTTCTTCACCCCCACTCGGGCTCCTCTGCTTCCTGTGGCCACAGTTTCTTGTCCAGGAAGTGCTGGCTGCTTGGATTCCACCCGCTTGCACTGGCCAGCTCTCTGAGTGCCATTTGTTGGCTGCTAGTGTTGTTTTTATCTGCTTCTTTTGATTTTTTTCCTTACCTTTCACCACCTCCCCCTCCTTTTGCTCAAATACCTGGCTCTGTCAGCCATCTTTGCTTCTTCCTGATGGGCTGCAGAGCTCCGTTCAAGTGTGGAACTGCCTCCCTGTCTCAGCTGCCACGCTAGTGGGATCCAGGGGCTTTCGTTTGTTTTGAATTGTTTGTTTACTTTTCCTTTTCTTGAGTTAAGAGCCCGTTCTGGCCGGGTAGTGCTGCGCAGCTTGGAACCTATCCTCTCGGCTTGCACAGACGCACAGATGGATTCCTGGGGGCATTTCTTTTTTTGTGGGGTTTTTTTCTGTTTGTTTGTTTTTTCTGTTCTTCATGGGGACTCTTTTTGTTCTTTTTTTTTTTTCTAAATTTCTTTTCCCTCTTTTTCCCTTTTTGTCTTTCTACATTCCTCAGTTTATCGTCTCTCTATATCTTCCTTCTCTTCCTGTTCCCTGAATACCTGGCACTGAATACCTCTACGCCTTCTAGCCAGGCTGTACTGCAACACCTGAGAACAACTTCCCCAGACCTCGTAGCCACACCGGTGGGATCTCTGGGAGCTTTGCTATAATTTTTCCTTTCTGATTTTTATTTATTCATTCTTTTCTTTTCTTCTTCTTCTCTTTTTGATTTTCTCCATTTCATATTCTCTCATCTCTCCACCCCAACAGCAAGCTCCCCTAGCACTTTTTAAGGTTTGTTTGTATGTTTTTTGCCCCTGTTCTTCTCTCCTCTCTCCCATATTCATCTTAGCTCCACACAGAAAAATCTCCTCCCTACATCCTGCCTACCTACACCGTGCACTTAACATCACACCACCAAGCAGCACAGGCACAGCCTACCAGAATCTGCCCTGCACGGATTACCGACCAGCCCTGGTGTCTGTAGTAAGTACCACAAACAACCCATCCCAGCAACACCTCTTCTGCTAGACATGCCCTGCTATACCATATCTGAGCTACTGACACTGTCAATTGGAGAAGGAGGTGAAAAGTATCATGCCCACAGACAAGCAAGCAACAAAGAACACATGGCACACCTGCTCAGACATAGACAAATTAAAAGAATAGACGAAACAAATATACAATTAATAAATGATAAAAATAACTACTGAATGCCCGGAAGACAGCAGACAATATCAAAACATTTACAAAAAAAGAACAGGATAGTTCCAGTAGGCAGCCAAAATAAAACAAGAGATGACTCTCCAGTGGAAGAAAAGGCACTAGAACTACCTGATAGAGAATTCAAATCTCTAATATTCAGAATTCTCCAAGAGTTGAAGCAAAAATCAGACCAAAATGAGGAAAAAATAGACAAATTCATGGAAAAGGCAGACATATTCATGGAAAATATACACAAAAAATTGGAGGAATTCAGGAAAATAATGCAGGAACAAAATGCCAAAATAAATTCACAACAAGAAATGATACAACAACAATTAGAAATCCAAACAATAAAGCACTAGATTGCAGAAATGGACAGTGTCATAGAAGGGCTGAGGAGCAGATTTGAAACGATGAAAGACAGGATCAGTGGAATTGATGACAAACACTTCTCTACAACTCTGAGGAAAACTCAGAAAAAAGAACAAAGAAAAATGAAGAGACCCTGAGAGTTATGTGGGATACAATCAAAAGCAAAAATTTGTGAGTGATTGGAGTTACAGAACGGGGGGAGAAAATAGAAAACACAGAGAGGATCATTGAAGAACTACTGAAAGAAAACTTCCCCAATATCATGAAAGATGAAAATCTGGCCATCCAAGAATCTCAATGAGCCCCATATAGGATAGACCCCAAAAGAAATTCACCAAGGCATATCATAATCACACTCACCAAAACCAAAGCCAAACAAAGAATCCTGAGAGCAGCTTGTGAAAAACAAGAAGTCACATACAAAGGAGTAAAAATAAGACTAAGCTCAGATTACTTGGCAGAAACCATGCAGCTAAGAAGGCAATGGGATGACATATATAAAATCTTGAACAAAAAAAATTGCCAGCCAAGAATAATATATTCTGCAAACCTCTCATTCAAATATGATGGTGAAATTAGGACATTTCCAGATAAACAGAAATTAAGGGAATACATAAAAGCCAAACCAAACTTACAAGAACTATTAAAGGGAGTTCTTCCATCTGAGAACAAACAACTTCAGTTTACAGGCAGAATCTAAGATGCAGAATAGTACCAGCCAGATACCAATCTAGGAAATGAAATCTCAAGGACTATCCAAAACCAAAAGAAATACAACAGGGAATCAGAGCAGTTAATCAGTAAATGACAAGAACATCAGAACAATAAAAGAGGGAATAAATGGTGTAGGTATAGAACCTTCTAATGGAGAGAAAGTCAAGGTGATACCAAGTAATAATAGACTACTTCAAACTTAGAAAGATAAGGGTGAATTTCATGGTAACCACAAAGAAAGTTAGCAAACATACTCATAAAAATAAAGAGGAAAAACATAAAGTCTCAGCAAAAACAAAACCTATGAAAACAAAGGAAATGAAAAAAAACAAACAAAGTAATTCAGCACACGAGAGTAAGAAGAACAAAGAAAACATGAGCACCACAAAAAAAAAAAGCACTACAAAATGATAGCAACAAACTCACATCTATCAATAATTACACTGAATGTAAACAGACTCAATGTACCCATAAAGAGATGGAGAGTGATAGAATGGATAAGAAAACAGGATCTATCAATATGCTGTCTACAAGAGACATACTTTAGAAGCAAAGAAATGAATTTATTAAAATTCAAAAGTTGGAAAAACATATATCAAGCTAACAACTACCAAAAAAGGGCAGGAAAGACAATACTAATCTCAGATAAAATACACTTTAAAACAAAATCCACCATAAAAGACAAAGAAGGACACTATATAATGATTAAGGGGATGAGCCATCATGAAGACATAACCATAATAAACATCTATGCACCCAATGACAAGGCTCCAAAATGCATAAAACAAACAACACTGAAAAGAGAAATTGACAGTTCCACAATAATAGTAGGAAACTTTAACACACC
>NW_004444271.1:136717-163976 GCF_000243295.1 Trichechus manatus latirostris | reverse complement strand
GCCATCTAAGATACTCCACTGGTCTCATCCCTTTGGGAGCAAGGCAGAATGAAGAGAACAGGATACAAGGAAAAGATTAGTCGGAAGGACTAATGGACCGCAGCTACCAAGGCCTCCACCAGACTGAGTCCAGTACAGCTAGATGGTGCCCAGCTACTACCACTGACTGCTCTGACCAGGATCACAACAGAAGGTTCTGGACAGAGCTGGAGAAAGATGTAGAACAAAATTCTAACCTACACAAAAAAGACCAGATCTACTAACCTAAAGGAAACTGGAGAAACCCCGAGAGTATGGCCCCCATACTCCCTTTTAGCTCACAGGTGAAGTCACTTCTGAGGTTCACAGTTCAGCTGGGGAGTGGACTGCCCCATAAAACCAAATGGGACTAATGAGGCACAGCAGTCCAGGGACAAGAGCTAGAAGGCAGAAGGAGACAGGAAAGCTGGTGATTGGGAATCCAAGGTTGAGACAGGACAGTGTTGTGTTGTGAGGTTGTTAACCATTGTCATAAGGCAACATGTGTGCTAACTGTTTAATGAGAAACTATTTTGATCTGTAAACCTTCATCTAAAGTGAGAATAGCAGCACAATCGGAAGAGCGTAGTTGATGTCACTGAACTGTGCATGTAGAAATTTTTGAAATGGTGTATCTTTGCCTATGCATATTTTCACCCAAAAAAAAAAAAAAAGGTCAAGAAGGGAGAGGGTTGACAAGTCGTGGGGTTGTTAACCAATGTCATAAAACAGTATGTGTACTACTGTTTAATGAGAAACTCTTTGTTCTGTAAACCTTCACCTGAAGTACAATAATAATAATAAAGTTTCCTTCTGTGACTTTTTTCAAATGTAATTTTTTAAACATAATGGGAGATTTATTTTGATATTGTACCCATGCAGGAAATTAAATAGATGATAATTCAGTCTTTAGAATATTGATCTAAAATAGATGAAGTAAATATGTTCTTATTTAATTTGTTTTAAATATGATCATCTTATTTATTCTTTTTCAAATTTTTATGTAAGTTTGTCAGACTTTTTTAAAGGTCGTTTGGTTCCTTTTAGAGAGATGATAATAACTAAACCTGCTTAATTGTTCAGTTAAATCTCTCTCTTTCTGTATGTGTATATATAAGCATATGTATATACTAATAACTAAGATATACATACATATGCATTTTTATACATATATATGTGTGTGTGTCTTAGTTAGCTAGTGCTGTATAATAGAAATACCGCAAGTGGAAATCATTAACAAACATAAATTTTTTCTCTCACACTTTAGGAGGCTAGAAGTCCAAATTCAGCGTGTCAGTTCAGGGAAAGCTTTCTTTTTCTGTTGTCTCTGGGGGAAGGTCCTGGTAGTCAATCTTTCCTTGGTCTTGGAGCTTCTCAGCACAGGGACCCTAGGTCCAAAGGACACACTGTGCTCCTGGCTCTTCTTTCTTGGTGGTAATGAGGTCCCTCTCTTCTCTTCTCACTTCTCACTTTTATATCTCAAAAGAGATTGACTCAAGAGACAATCTAATCCTATTGATTTGTCCTATTTCATTGACATAACTGCTTTTAATCTTGCCTCATTAACATCATAGAAGTTTGGATTTACAACACATAGGATAATTACATCAGATCACAAAATGGAGGATAACCACACAATACTGGGAATCCTGACCTAGCCACGTTGATATAAATTTTTGGGGGACAAAATTCAACCCATAACAATATGTGTGTGTGTGTATATATATATATATATATACACACACACAAACATACATATATGCATATATATATGCATATATATACACACACACTTGTGCATGTATGCATGCATGTCCAAAAGGTATGTTACTAATTAATGGAGGTGATTATAACAAATAAAGGAGAAAAGATTTATTCAAAAGTTATAAACTGCTGAAATCAAACAGATCACAAAGTTCCAGTTCTGAAATATAATGATAAATATATTATGAATAATACTATTATATTTGACTTTTGAGTTTTAGATGTTGTATCATAAGGAATGCAAAAGCCAGTAAAACAAGTAAGAGTAATAGAAATAGACTGTGTGTGTTTAGATGAACATTTTACATTTGAAAAACCTTGGAAAAGTTTGAGTTTTAAGTAATTGAGGGACATCATTATATATATATATATATATATATATATATATATATATATATGCATACACACACGTAATGGGAAATTGAAAATCTTTTTGTTCTTTAAATATTCAGCCTAGAGAAAGCTGGATGACTGTCTCACTTCCAACAATAGCTATACAGTACTGGTGGCTGCTTTCTGTGCTCCCATATGTGGGAACTGTCAAAACCATCAGCCCTTGAAAATTCCTCCTCTTACTTATCCTATTATTCTGTTTAATCTTTTAAGTATTTTTATTCTTGTAAGAGTAATAAATGCACATAGTTTAAAAAGTCAATAAAAAATAAAATAAAAATCTGTTGCCTTACTTATCCTGCTCTCAGTTTGACTTGTTACAGGTAAATATTTTTGCTTTCTTATTTTTTTAGAAGTTTGTTATGTTTGTTTTCACATTTTAAAATAATATACTTTACTGCTACTTTTTGAAGTAGTTACTGCACACATCATCTTTACATATATCTGTCTGGTTTTTTTTGGAAAGCTGAGGAATTAGCCCTCTTAATCACCATTCTTGTTCCCTTGCTTGCATCTTTCTGAAAGAATGGTACAGTTTTTCACTGAACCAAAATATTCTTTGCTGCATCATGATAAACTATGTAAATATTGTAAGTATTGTACCATGATTGTATTTCCTTTGTGGTTTTCCAGTAGCTAATTGTTTTGTTTTGTTTTTTTATTGGATATTTTCTGATGTATCTATCACATAACTTCCCAAAGTTACATAAAGAACTATGGACTTCTCTTTATATTATTTGCCACTTAGACAAACATTGCATGAAATCTGTTAATTAACTTTTTTTCAAGATCACTCTTCTGGTTCCCTTTGTCCTCTTAATTCAGTCTGGATGGATTGATTTCCAAGGCTGCTATAGAGCCGACATGGTAAGAATTCTCTTCACCCTATACTTTGCCATTTGCCTATGGGGAACATACTATTTGCTGGATACCTGGTCTTTTATTTTTTTAATTTAAATTTTCATATTTGGGTTATATATCTTCTAGTTGCTTCTTAAGATGAGCTGCAAGTAGGTAAAGTTTTCACACCTTCCTCTCATTTTGAAAATGCCTTTGGCACTTTCACCTTATAGATTGTCAAGTTTCAGAAACTCTAGGTTGAAATTTTTTTTTTCTCAGAATTTTGACTGTTTTGTTTCACTGCCCTCTAGCTTCCATTGTTAGAGAAGTCCAGTGTCATTTATTTCTAAACTACTTTTTCTGTGACCTGTTTTTTTTTTTTTTTAACTCTTTTTAGTAATTTTAAACTTTTTACTTCATTTCCTTTCATTAAATGTACACTTGTGCATGTCTGGTTTTATTAATTTTTCTAGGCCACTGGTTAGTTATTTAACTTAATTTCTTAAAGTAATTGTAAATTATTTCTTTGATAATTTCATCATTTTCATTTATTCTACCCCCTAGGTTTCTATTAATTTTGTATTAAACTTCTTAGATTAATCCTCTCAACATTTCTTTTCTATTTACCGGTTTCTATTTCTTTTGGTTCCATTGAACTTGTGGTACTTTTTTATTAATTAATTCCCACAAAGTATTTTTTTTTTTGCTTCCCTGGCTGCGCTTTTAAAATTGCATGCCCTTCTTTTTTAGGGGATGCATCATCTTCTCTGCAGTGGTATTTCTCATTAGAATTCTTCTTTCAGATGTTTCGCTAAGTCATTCTCCATCTACTTCTCACCATCCTAAAATGTGTGACTTCTATCTCTCCTTGCATTCTTACACATTATCATTGATACTATGACATAATAGATATAGATAGCATTCATTACATCTTTGTCTGTGTGTATATAATGTTTATTTCTTTTATCTTATTGGAGTCCTGGTTAAGAACTTGGCAGCTAACCAAAAGGCCAGCAGTTCGAATCCACCAGCTCCTCCCTGAAAACCCTATGGGGAAGTTCTACTCTTTCCTATAGGGTCACTAAGAGTCAGAATTGACTCGACAGGAACGGGAATGGGTTTTATCTTATTAATCCTTAGTACTTATATGGAAATCTAAAATTCTTCATCCTCCTCTTCTGTTTTTTCCCTTTCACCTTTTGTCACAGTGTCTCATTTCTTGTTCTATTTTCTTTATAAAGTACATCACTGTTGACACTCCTTTCCTTATTGCTATATCAAACCCATGAGAGCATGGACTTTGCCTCTTTTGTACAGCCAAGAGTGGCTGCTACATTGTGGCCACTCAATATATTTGTGTAAGATGTGGAAATTTGTGGTGAACACAGAGACAGCTTTCCAAATTCACTTACTTACTTGATTTTTTGGGAGTTTTCTTATTTATTTATTTAGTTATTTTGATCATCTGAAATGTTGAAGGTGTAATTTTGGAATCCAATCTATATCTAAGCTAAATGTTTCTAACTATTAAACTTAAACTAGGTACCATCTTTGTTACTAGTAATAAATTAAAAATTAGTAATACTAAAATTTTATGAAATGTACATGATTAGCACTTATTCAACATAAATATATTGTCCAAGAAAATGGGATAATGCTAAGTCAGATTCATAATAAAATATAATGATGGCTTATTACCTGCCATCAAGAGGCTTATACTGATAGAAAAATGATAATGTATACATGAATACATTATACATATATAAGGCATGAAATACATGTTATAATGGAATGATATATAAAGTACAATGACATTCATAAATAAAAGCATATATTCCACATATGAACTAAATTTTGCACTTGCTAAACAAATACATTGAACTTAACAGTTTTCACTCTGTTTCACTGTTTTAAATTTGCAATATAAGTAAAAACTACTAATGGTTGCATAGATTTATAAAATTAAAGTAACTTGAGTTCTGTTCCGTTATCTTTACAATTATGGTGGTATTATTTATTATGATTCTACTGTTCAAATGCAGGGTTATAAGTACAACTGTGACAAAAGCAAGCTCAACAGTATTGAACAGTTATGAACATATTCTTAAAATGGACACATTTTGCTTAGTCCTCATATGTCCTGGCTGACTGTATAACTGGGAGTTCTCTGAGTTAACTTCCATATAGAAAACAAGGTTTGTTAAATGATAAATAAAAACCAAAAAAAAGTACTAATTTGAAGCTTGTTGTTATTGTTAGGTGCCCTCAAGCCCACTCTGACTCATAGCAACCCCATGTTCAATAGAATGAAAAATTGCCCAGTCCTGGGCCATCCTTACAATTGTTGCCTTGTTTGAGCCCATTGTTGGAGCTACTGTGTCAATCCATGTCATTGAAGGTCTTCCTCTTTTTAGCTGACCTTCTATTTTACCAAACATGATGGTCTTCTCCCAGGTTGGTCCCTACTTATAATGTGTCCAAAGTCAGTGAGAGGAAGTCTTGCCATCCTTGCTACTAAAGAGCATTCTGGCTATACTTCCTCCAAAACAGATTTGTTCCTATTTCTGTTAGTCTACAGTATATTCAATGTTCTTTGTTAACACCATAATTCAAATACATCAACTCTTCTACAATCTTCCTTATCTTTGTCCAGTTTTCTCATACATGGCTTTGGTCAGGCACATATTAGTCTTCAAAATGACATCTTTGCTTTTCAGCACTTTAAAGAGGTCTTTTGCAACAGACAAAACAGCTGTTTTTTAATTATCTTCAGCAAAATTTTGCTTGCGTGTGACATTAATGATATTGTTCATTAATTTCCACATTCTGTTGGATCACCTTTCTTCGGAATGGGCACAGACATAGATCTCTTTCAGTCAATTGGCCAGGTAGCTGTATTTGAAATTTCTTGGCATAGACGAGCATGCTTACATTCATATTATTAAAACATAACTGCAGCAACCATTTAGAACTTAGGTCACCAAAGATTTTTTCAGGGAAGAATGTTGTATTTCAGATATTATTTAGAATTTATAGATCATGGTGTTAATACATAGCACACAGACTTTACTAAGTAAAAATCCCTACAGATTATACACACACCACTCTACCTTGTCCTCCATGCCCTTGCTCTTTACCTACATTCAGGACAGACTGTTCCTACCACCTGGTGATTCCTACGCCATGGAATTTTGTGTAGATGAAGAGGAGGGCAGGCCAAATCATGGAAACATCTTGAAAATATTAAAATCTGGTATGGAGAATGATTATATTAAGGCTTCAAGCATTGAAGTGTTTTCAATAGTCATGGAGAGCTAACTGAAGCTTTTGAGCAGGTCAGTATATAGAGCAGTGACTTTGGAAAGATTTATCTGATAGGAATGAGTAAGCTTTGATGGCGAGAGAGATACTGGAGAAGAGAGAAAATAGGCATGGAGTCCATCTTGAGACAACTAAAATAGGAGAGATGAGTAAAAATGAGTGATAAGGTTGTTGATAGTTGCTATTGAGTTGATTCCAACTCATGGGCATTGATTGTGTATCCAATCAATGAAATCTGGGACAACTTTAATATTTTCTCTGTCTATCATGATGAACTTTCTGGATTAGATAAAGAAGTAGGGCATGTCTCCTTTGGATCAACTTTGAATATGAGGAGTAATTAGTTGCTAAAATAAAATGCTAGTTTTTCCAAAACAATGATACCAGAAGCATATTAGTATAATTATACTTTTATCCTAGACTTTAAGAATAGAAATGTTCAAAGAAACTATAGATAGAATTCTATAATGTAAAACTTTCAAAAAATCCTAATGCTTTCTGGTGTAAATCTAAATATTATAGCTGTGAAAGAAAATGTAGAAACACAGAATCTTGGAATTCTGTTAGTAAATTCTCTAATGAGCTCACATTTTCCAATTATAAGCTATGACTAAGAACAAATTAAGAGGACCTGTAAGAATAGTGACATTAATTCTAAAACCCCAGATGAACTTAGACTTGACAAAATGATCAGATAAAAAGGTGGATATCTTGACTTTTTTTCCCTAACCTCACTCTGCCTAGACTATAATCTTTTGGGCTCTATGTTTAGTCAATAATGATCCAATCCTTACGGCTAGGGAAAATTACATGCTGCCAATGCACAAACACATCAATTCATGCTTATGACAGATTTCAATAACCCAAGGGAAGAGTAGAGCTGTATGTTATTGACATTATCATTAATCATTCAGAACTGGTTCAACCAAGGGTGTCATTATTTAATGCACAAATAAACCAGTACCTGCTATCTTTCCCAAATCAAACTGAATGTTACCCACTCTTCAAAATGCCATGCTCTTCTGTTTCTGCTCCCACCCTGGCTGAAGTAGTTGGCAGGTTTCAACTATCCCACTGGGTCATATTAGTTTCCATTCAAGAGTCATATGTGTCAATTCAAGATGTTTTATTTTTGTGTGCCTGTGGCTTTTAGTGTATTCATTTTTGTTAATCACGTGGCCATCAGATTTGTTGTGGACTTATTCCATGCAAGATGTTTGTTCAATGCATTAGAATACACAGATGAAGAATAATGAACTTCATCTTTAAGGAGATTTAAGCATATTTGAAGAGAAGGATGTTTACAGAGAATGCTATAATTCCAGGTATGCCATAATAAAAACTATGAGAGGAATAGACAGATTTACATGGGAGTTCAGCTTTAAAGGAAGCAATTTGTGAAATAACATATCATGATATACAAAGTATTTTTAAAATTTGGAAGTTAGCTTAAAAGGGTGATTGAAAACAAATTAATGATAGGCTTTATATCATTTTTAAACTTTTGACACAAAATATTCCCATTTTTAGAAATGGTATTTAAAATGATTAGGAACCCTGTTGGCGCAGTGGTTAAGAGCTCTGTCCTATAGGGTCACTGTGCGTCGGAATCGACTCAAAGGCAACGGGTTTGGTGCCCTGGTGGTGCAGTGGTTAAGAGCTCGGCTGCTAACCAAAATGTCAGCAGTTTGAATCCACCAGCTGCTCTTTGGAAATCCTACGGAGCAGTTCTACTCTATTCTATAGGGTTGCTATGAGCTGAAATTGACTTGATGGCAATTGGTTTGGTTTTGATTCGAAGATGTAGATGAGTACAATCAGTGAACAGCCCATTTTAAAATTTTGTATTCATGAAATGGAATCTTGATTTCATATCTTTTAGGAACTTATACATAGGAAAATAATGTTAAAATATTTTATTGGGGAACCACATTGATTCATGGGTTTAGATCACTTTCCATGCATTGGTAATACATTTTATAATATCGAAGGTTAGCAATTAACTCCTAATACTGAACCCAATGAATTTTATTTTTCAATTCTTATGTGGTTTCTTTTTTTAAGTTTTAAAGTTATATTTTTTTCCTTCAAATTTTCTTTTCTTTTGGTTTCCATTATGTCACAGATTTTTAAAATTTTCTCTCTCACTTCTCTCTCTTTTTTCTTGTTAACTTCACCTGAATTTCTGTTTATGTATGTCCCTAATATATAGATACCAAACCAAAACCAAACCCATTGGCACTGAGTTGATTCCAACTCATAGTGACACTTTTGGATCCTAGAGTAGAACTGCTCCATAGGATTTCCAAGGAGCTGCTGGTGGATTTGAACTGCCAGCCTTTAGGTTAGCAGCTGAACTCTTAACCATTGTGCCACCAGGACTCCAGTATGTGGACAGTCCTGAGTTTTTCTAGCCTCAGTAACCTCTTCTTCTTACTGTCCACTCTCCCTGGGCACTTGCATTGACCTTTGTGTTTATAACTACTATTTGTGGTGATGACGCCTAGATTTTATCTTCAACATAGATCTTTCTTTTGAATTCTTCATCTATTTTCCAATTGTGTATTCAAATGTATCACAGGCATCTCAAACTCAGTAAGTCCCAAAAGAAATCTACTATTTACGCTCTGTAAATCTAGTCACACAGAATGTGCACTTTTTATTAATGACCCCACAATATCACCAATAACCTGAGGTAGAAAACTGAATTTAATTCAAAAACATTATCACCCTTATTTCTCACATCCACTTACTCATCATCTTGCATTTCTTAAATCAGTCCTATCTTCTTCATATCCAACGACACTATTCTGTCTCGTCTGGATAGTGTCTACTACTTCTATCATCACGTATGGCTAGGCTTAGTCTTTCTCTCATGGTGGTACCAAAATGGTCTCTTTGGATTACAAATCTTATCATGCCATGCCCATACTCATGCCCAGCCTGATACCCTGTCTGATAAAATCTAGTTCCTTTTGTCTGGCATACAGAGTCCTCTCAGATCTGGATCCAGGCATGACTCATGCCTCTTTATTCCTTATACTTTAGGCTACATTTGTATTGAATTACAGCTAGTACCTTGATGCACTATGTTAAGATGCATTAGGTTATTTTGCTGAGCTTTTTCTTTTGCCTGGTCCTTTTCTATCTAGTAAACTCCTATTCATTGTAGGACAGCCTGTTCCATGAAGCCATCTCCCTTCTCCTTTCATTCAAAGATTTCACTTCTACTTTTATTGTGCCCTTTATGTACTGTTTACATTCTATTTATACAGCACTTATTAGTGCTGGACTGTGAGTAAAGATATCCCCAGAACCTGCTTCCCAATTCTTAGCACTGTTGTCCTACCAGTTTACAGTTTCTCAAACATATGAATATGTTTAATATGTTCATCATTAACATATGGTCAATTCTACTGGATTAAATTTTCTTAATAAAATAAGCTATCAACACAAAGTCAGTCTTTGACATCTAATCAGGACTACCTGCTCTGGAGTGAATGCTGAGGTAAATGGCTAAGTTGAAGAAAGTGGTTAACTAAATAAACTCTAGATTCTTTTAGGAAAGAGGAAAGGTAGTGGAGAGAATGGTACAAAGACAATGAACAATTCTGTCACAACAGCATTACTTTGGTGACAATTATTGAGTGATGTCAAAGCATTGAATATTTATGGTATTGAAATGATAAGAAAAGTTAGATCCCCTGCTTTTATTATAAATATACATCTACAAGTGCATGCATAATATATAGCTCTTGGATGTTACTATATTCTATAATGCATTATATTATATAAAAATTTTCTTTTTGTTCAGATTTATGTCAGCTGCTTCCCACTACTAGGGAAAATAGACTCTTAAATAAGGGGAATGTAGGAAAGAGAGAGGCAATAATATTCTGGTAGTGATTCAGTGGCTGAGCCAGCTGATGCTCAGCTATTCAGCAAGAGAACAACTCTTGAAGAGGGTTGTGAATTAGGCTGGCTGAAACTCAATTCTGGAGGGGAAAAAGAAAATAGATTTAGCCAAGAGGAAGTAAAGGACTGAGCACTGTTGAAGACTTAATGAAAGAGATGACCCACTGTTTTGCAACACAGCCACTACAATCAAGTCTGTTTTTACCTCATTTTAAAGACTCATGCATTGATGTTTTAAAAAGTAGACTCTAATCCTAGACAATCTCTTAAGAAATAGTATTTTTGTGCTGAACAGCTGAGTGATAGTGATGTACAAAACACTGCTTAGAAGTATGATTTTTCTAGGGACTCTGCTTTTTTTTTTTTTTTTACATCTAAGATACTTCAAGTTCTATCTTGGATACATTCCCCATGAAAAATGTGGAAGCACAGAGTAGGAAAAATATAACATTAATCAGTCATGCCTGTCTTAGTCATCTAGTGCTGCTCCAACAGAAATACCACAAGTGGATAGCTTTACAAAGAGAAATTTATTCTCTCAGAGTCCAGTAGGCTACAAGTCCAAATTCAGGACATCAGCTCCAGGGGAACGCTTTCCCATCAGCTCTGGAGGAAAGTCCACGTCATCAGTCTTCCTTTGGTCTGGGAGCTTCTCTGCACAGGAACCTCAGGTCCAAAGGATGCGCTCTGCTCCCAGCACTGCTTTTCTTGGTGGTATGAGGTTCCCATGTGTTTCTGCTGGCTTCTCTCTTTTATATCTCAAAAGAGATTGCATTAAGAAACTAATCTTGTCAACCTCATCAGTATAACCTCATTACAGTGATAGAATTTACAACACATGAGATCACGTATAATCTCATACTAGTGGTAGAGTTTACAACACATAAGGAAATCACATCAGATAACACAGTCATACAATACTGGGAATCATGACCTAGCCAAGTTGCTACACACATTTTTTGGGGGACACAATTCAATCCATGACAATGCCCAATTTCTATGTTGGTAAAATTGAAATAACTACAAACTATGATGTCCTAATTAACTGAAAATATACACAGGCTATTCAATGATGCTTCATTTTATAACTATTTATCATATGAAAACTAGTCAGAGCAGTTTGTTTAGATCAAATTCTGACTTTTATTCTTTTCACTGGGAGAGAATCTATCCCTCAGTTTAGACGGGAAAATTTGCTGCAGAATATTCTTGTTATTTTTCTAAACTTTCTTTTCACCTGCCTTAAATTTTTATTTTTTTATTTTTTAGGACACATTCTTAATACCTCAATTACCTATTGTTGAAGTATTGATAATAAATATGGTATTTATTCTCTCATTTATTTATTCATTCAAAAATGTTTTTCTTGAAATTGGGGGTAGAGTCCGATACTAGCCCCTTCTTTTGCCATAAATACTCACCCCCGATTTTCCTCTATTAATAAAATAACACAAAAATACTTTTAGCCAATTGTTTGCCACCTTTAATGACAAGGACCTGCATCTTTAGGAAGCAGGGTACTGACATTGTGTAAATGATGGGATTACTTCTCCATCCACTGCTCTATATTTCTCCTCTCCTTATTCAACATATTCTTGACAGAGTCATCTATACTCATTATCTGCACTTTTACAAATGCCATTCTTTGCTCCAAACTGTCTGGATTTTGCCTCAGTCACTGTTTTGGCCTTGTCTTAGTCCTCCAATTTATTTAATTCCAAAACACAGATGTTTCTTCTCAGATCTCATCCTGCTTTAAATCTTTGCTACATTTTGATTAGTCCCTGACTTTTATGTCTTTTCAAGTGAGAAGAACTATAGCCCCACTTAAAGGTTCAGCCCCTTACCATTCTGGAGCTAGCCAGTGACTTCTAGTGCAGGGTGATTATCAACGGCTTCAGCTCTCCAATCTGTGAAGTTCAGTCTTACTGCCATAGATATGCCTTTTAGGATGAACCCTAAACCCTCATGAACCTACTGAATTGTAGTCCTTTCAAGTATTTAACTGTCTGAGAAGCTAGACTCAAACTCAAATCCCTGTCTATACTCTCCCCACCCCTATTTTGTTGAGATTAGCATCCTAAACATAACTCTAGCTCACTAGACCCAACATAAGTATTTTAATCTGCATAATTTTAATCTGCATAAGAATTTCTTTGGGGTGGCTTTTAAAATGCAGATGCAGGGACCCTAAACTTTATTGATTGGGAAGAGGTCGATCAAGAAATTTACATTTTAACAAGTATCTTCAGGTTATTTTGATTTGCCTGACCTGGAAGCTACTTAGAAAACAAAATAATGACAAAATACTGAGATGCTTCCTAAAATTATGGCAGTTTTAGGTGCTTGAGGGTGAACATCCCCTTCCATCTTTCTTTCTTGCTATAATCTTCCTGCAACATGTGAAATTACCTTGAAAAAAGTCATTTGGCTTTTGGTCTTTGTTTATGAGAGCTGGGCCACACATGAGGTATGGGGTCTGACCAGAACAAGAGGGACCATTTGGAAGCCTGATGCTGGCTAAACTTCAGGAGGCATGGTGTAATCTACCATGCCAAGTGTTAAGGCTATTAAAACCTTGGAAGATGGAGGCTCAGAGAGCTTCCTGGTTAGTGACTGTGAACGGGAGAGGGTAGCATGTCTCTCTTTGGGACATAGAAGCTTAGTGCCGTGTCCCCTCTCAGACCTCACCTTACTCATCTCTTCATTTGGGTTTTTTTGTTGTTGTTGTTGTTGTTATTATATTAAAACTGCTATTGTAGGTTTGGTGTTTCGCATAAGCCCTGTGAGTCATTCCAGGGAATTAGCAGACCCAAAGGAGCAGGAGTAACCTCCATTCTAAAGTGAAGGGTGTCACATGGACTCCTAGGCTTGTGGCTGTTACCTTGAGGGAGTAGAGGAAATCCCGAAATTGAGGGAATCATTTGGACTCCCTAGCTTGCAGCTGGTACTGGCTGACCCAGCCCCAGGTGGCTGGGGATGAGACAGAGAAGGGCTGCATGGGTTGCTGGAGTTTGGACTGAACAGGGAAGAGAAGCTGAGATGTCCACTGGAGGTGGGTGGAATGTGGAGTGGAATTTGTTATCCACCACAAAATTTGGTGTCAGAAGTGGGTGATCTTAGTCTCCCTGGACTGATTTGCACAACTGGCGTTGTCAATAGGGTCTGCTAGAGGAACTCTGGACTGACATCTCATGTCCTTTTGAAAACACGTACATTCTGATGCCAAAATATACGTAAATAAAGTTTGCTTCCCTTTTGTCAACAATTTGTCATGCATTATTGCATTATTTCAAATGTTTTGAGCTGTAAGTAGTAGAATGTCTGACTATAAGTAGCTTAAACAGCAAGGATATATATTAACCCTCATGAAACACGTCCCGAGTTTGTAGCACCAGTATTCCTTCAGGTGGCTCAAGTTCCTCAACCTTTTTACTATTTCATCATTGTTGTTAGTTGCCATTGAGTCACCTCTGACTCATGTTGATCTTGTGTACAATTGAACATAACATTGCTGAGTCTTGTGCCATCCTCTGAATCACTGGTATACTGGATTCCATTGTTGCAGCCATTCTGTAATTTGAGGGCCTTCCAACTCAGAGGACTCATCTTCCCACACTGTATCAGAAAATATTCTGTTATGATACATAGAGTTTTTGTTGGTTAATTATCTGAAGTAGATCCCCAAGCCTTTCTTCCTAGTCTTTCTTAGTCTGGAAGTTCTGCTGAAACTGGTCCACCATGGATGACACTTCTGGTATTTGAAATACCAGTGGCATAGCTCCCAGCATCATAGCAACACACAAGCCACCACAGTATTACAAACTGAGAGATGGGTGATAGATTTCATCATAATTATGCTGATTTTTGTTTTCAGGCTGAACCTCAGAGGCTCAAAACAGAAAATCCAACACAGGTAAGACACTGCCACAGCTGCAGGCATCATGTCCTCCAAGAATTATGTCCAAAGACAGGAGCGAGGAGGGGGAACCTTTTTGTTCATCTCCTTTTGTCAGAGAGATCATTGTTTTGCTTTGTTTTATTTTCACAAAAGCACAATCTCATGAGTCTGAATACCCCAAAGTAGTCCACATGCTCATCCCAGACAAATCAGTATAAGAATATTAGGATTGTTTTATACAAGAAGTCAGAGGAGGATTCTAGGCTCCTGGAGGAAAATTGTCCACAAACATCCAAACAAAATAAATATTCTATTCATCTGATAATTTTATGAGAGTAGGAATTTTTTTTTTTAAATTAATACATTGTTATATATTATTTTAATCAAATATGTGTATAATTAAGTTAACAAATTAAATATAATTAGGTATTTTTCAATATTATCTAAAATCCTGGAATTTATACGTTCAAGTTGGCTAAAACACTTTATAATGAATCTTCTCAATGAGAAAATAAAATTTGGCTTATATTTGATGTCCCCATATGGTCAAGATTGTCATATGTGTCATTTGTCATATGTCTTTTATATTTGGAGTCTAAAAAGTTAACATATCGGTCATTCTTGGATACTTCTTGCTAAAACTCTTTTTACTTTTCTACAGAAACATTCTTTTCTTCTAGTTCTGTCCTACTTCTTTAACAGATTCTGTGTATATTCATAACCTCAACATGTTGCAAATTTTCAAAGATTTTGTTCTCAGTTTTCTTTTCTTTCTGGTTACACATGCCCACTCTAGGAATTTCATCTAATTACATTATTCAACTAACAAACTATATGGAGTTCCAAAATCTGTTGCTCTAGCTATGATGTGATCTCCTTTCCATATTTCTATCTACTGACTATACTAAACATATATATATATATATATTTTACTTTCTCAACTTTTTATTATAAAAATATTCAAGCGTACAGAAAAGGTGAAAGAATGGTATAATGCACACCCATATGCCCACTACTTGGATTCAAACATTTTAATATTTGGCAAAAAAAATTGTAGACCTTGTGATAATTCACTTCAAATATCCTATGACACATCTCCTAAGAAAAGAATAGCCTCAGACATAACTGTAACACCACTATTATGCCTAAAAAAATTAATAGTTCCTTTGTCTTTAATACCACCAGTTTCTGTACAGTTAAGTCAGATTCATGGTGATCCCATGTGTGTCATAGCAGAACTGTGCTCCATAGGGTTTTCTTTTTTTTTAACCTTTTATTTACTTTATTAATAATATTTTACTGTATTTTGGGTGAAAGTTTACAGAGCAAATTAGGTTTCCATTTAAAAACTACTATACAAATTGTTCAGTAATATTGATTACATTTTTCACAATCTGTCAACATTCTCATTATTTCTGTTCTGGTTGTTCCGTTTCCATTAATCTAGTTTCCCTGAACCCCATTACCATCTCATCTTTGCTTTAGAGTAAATGTTGACTGTTTGGTCTCATATAGATGATTTTTTAATATATTAAATATATTCTAAACTCAAGATGTTGAAAGCAGGGATCTTTGTTTCATCCCAATGGTCCCATTCACATGTGCTTCTTTAACACTATGACCATGGTTCTTCAATCCCCATTGTCATCTAGACCAGCAGTCTTAGGGCACTCATTCTAGTTAGATTATACTGCCCTAATTACTGTGAGTAAAGACAAATGAAAAACTTATTTTCTGTGCCATCAAGTATTTTCAAATCTCATAAAGGAGATCAACTATGTCTCTAAAAATTATAAATTCAATGATTTATCCCCTATTCATTTCATTAGCAAATTTTATTGGCTCCTTACACAAACTAAAATCCAGGATTATTTGATAAAATAAAGATAATGTTGCTTCCTACCTAGTTGATCAAATAATCACAACTAGGTAGAAACCAGCATCATCTTTAACCTAGGAACCTGCATTGTTGTGACTGACTCCTAACTAATCTGGCTGTTTTCATCATTTTCTCCCCTTACATCCAACTTCAGCAAACAGAGCAAACCTTTGGTCAAAATCCAATCATCTCCATTCTCACTCAGAGTAAAAGTGGAAGTTTTTACAATGGCCTGAAAACCCTACTTGAAATGGACCTCCATTATCTTCTCAGTTCAACTCTTAATCAAAATCCACTTTGATGTCTCTGCTGTAGCACACAGGCCATCTTGGCTGGAATCTTCACAGTTGATATTTTCTCTGTTTAGAATATCTGTTCCCCATATATCTTCAAGGCTTCCTTCCTCAATTCCTTTAGACTTTTGCTTAAACTATACCTTAACAATGAGACCTGTCATGAACTCCGTATTTAAAATAATACAACCAGAACAATGCTTCCTAACCTGTTTACCCACATGCAATTTTTCCATTGCACTTAATGACCACTTAAGACATATTTATTTATATTACTGTATGCCACCTCATAAAGACTGAAATCCCTATGAGGCCTTTATCTATTTTGTTCATGACTGTATTTCTAATGCCTAGCACAATGCCTAACATATAAAAAGTACTCAATAAACATTTATTGAATAACTGAGTGTTTTTGGGGTTTTTTTTGGCTCTTGTTTTACTGATTCTGTTAGGTCACCTTTACAAGTATCCCAATCTAGGAATGATTGTTTTGCTATGTACATTTCTCCAAAACAATAAAAGGACATCCTATTAAATGAAAGACTCCATAAAGGTCCACAATGAGATGTTCCCTATTTTCAGAGAGTTAATTTTTCAAGGTTAAAAAAAAACTCAATATTTGGACATATATAATAATTTACCTCATTTAATATCTATAGCGTCTCTTAGTCGGATATTGCGGCCCAGGAAAGAGAAGAAGACCAGGGAGTTTTCTGCTGTAAGAATTTAGAAGTGTTTTGAGGAAAAGGTGCAAAAGCGTAGATACGCATTAAATAAAGAAATGATAGTCTGGGTCATTCCAGGAGGGGACAGGATAAGTAAAAGCATGTCTTAAGAGAGAGGCATAGGTTAGGAGTGAAAGAAATGCAAACCCTCTCAATCAAACGCTGGTATTTCTGGTTTGCTCAAACCTGGAATGGGGACAAGTATGTTTTCATGCTGCAGACTGTGGCTATCTTTGTAAGGAAACTGGTCTTTAATCCATAGAGAGTAGGGAAATATTGCAAATCTCTATGAAGTTAGGGTGATTATGGTTCTATAACATGTTTGTCCACATATTACATTATTTAATCATTAAAATAACCCTGAGAGATGAGCATTATTTTCATTTAGAAATTAAAAAAAAACCTTATAAAATAAAATATTTCCCCAAGTGGCACTGAGATATACCAGTGTCTATCTTAATTTCTTATCTATTAAGTACCAAGTCACCTTACATCTCTGTCTTAGGAAGACAGCAGTGTCTAGAATGAATTGGTGTAGAAACAGACTAACCGTGGAACAAAGAGATTACCTGGGAAGCAATTTAAATAGCCTAGGTAAGAGGGACTGAGAGATTGAATGAAAATTAAGGACCTAGTATAAGACAGTCTTATATGTACAGGTGAACAATTTATCAGCTATTAAATTTAGCTATGAAGAATATTGGAAAATATTGGTGATGAGAGACTTTTTCAATCTGAAGGTAAGTATACAAGATTATTAACCCAAATATTAACCTCATTAAAAGTTGTTAAATAGTTCTTTTGTATGTGAATCACATGAAAGTAAGCTCAGGAAGAGTTATATATTCAAGAGTAATAAAACTGTGTATATCGCTGGGTTTCCTTTTGTTTATTTATATTTGTTTTTGTTCCCACACTGGAATGATAGTGCCAATTTTCATATTAGTAATATCCTGAGATGTGTTCTTTAAAATTATTATTAGCAATGTAATAACAACAATAAGCAGTTTATTTCAAAATCTCTTTTCATCTAAAGAACTCAAAGTTATCATAAACATAAACTAATTACATTAAAATCCCTTACATTCATTTATGTGTCACTGACAGGATCACTTACAGGTAATGCTGTTAAATAATAATATATTTGCTAATCAGACAATTTGAAGAATAGGGTTAACATGACTCTCGAAACAGGATGCTGATAGAGAATTTTATTTTATGATGTCAATTTTTCATTGTCTACACAGTCTTCATACAATCCTTTCTGAGAGTTACTATGAAAATCTCATAGAGCACATACCAAGAATCAGAGGCAGATTTTCTCAGTAACCAATAAAGTGCAAGCTTTTGGATTGCTCACTTATACATCATCTTCCGTGGCCCTGGGAGGCGCTCTAAACTAAAAAACCCTGTTGCCATCATGTCGATTCCAACTCATTGTGACCCTATAGCAATATGGTATTCATAAGATCATAGGCAATGAAACTGCCCTGATACTACTTCCTGGGTAGGTGAGTTGACATTTGTGGCCTTAGTTTGAAAAAAGTTTACACCTCAACATATGTCATGAGCAAGCATACATTCCAGCCCAAAGTATCAAACAATACCAAAAAAAAAAAAAAAAAAAAGTTTTAAGCTCTGTAAGTTCAATGGATGAATTTTTACTTTATGTTTGGAGTAAAAACAATGTTAGAGAAAAATGCTAAGGCTCTAAAAGGGAGAAAATGAAGAACGGAATTTCAAATTCTCATATACTCCAGACTTTCTTGAGTCATGGAGGCTGAAAGAACCCCTATGGCCCTGAGATAATCCGTAAACCTTAAACCAAAACTATCCCCTGAAGTCTTCTTAAAACCAAATGATAGTTTATCTTAACTAGTAAAAAATGCCTGCCTTGAGCATTATGCTCTTTAAAAAACTATTTATAGAGGATCAAATTGACAACGGCAACTGGAAAAATTAGATAGGAAGCTTAATGGGCAGTGAATTTATGTTAATACGGGAGGAACAACTCAGGAAATGAGAATGGTTGTACAATTTGAAGACAGTAATCAATATTACTGAATTGTATATGTAGAAACTGTTGAAATGGTGACTGTTATGTTGTATATTCTCAGCAACAACAATGATGACAAAATAAATAAAATTAAAAAAATATATCAAGTCTTTTACAGCTTAATCATTTATCTGCTAGTTACCAATTTCCAACCTAATACAAACCTTACAAGAGCAGGAGAAACATTATGAACTAAGAATCAAGGTCTGTATTTCTTGATAAGGGAAAAAATATAGTAGTAGATAATTAATAGTCCTGTGCAACATGAATATTGTAACTTGAGTAAAGAAGAAAAGAGTAAAATTTTTCTGAAGATAATTTAAAATCAGTTGCAGAGTACATCAACAAGGAATTGCCAGAAATTTAAGCCAGATTCAGAAGTGGACACGGATTGAAGGATATCATTGCTGATGTCAGATGGATCTTGACTGAAAGCAGAGAATACCAGAAAGATGTTTACCTGTGTTTTATTGACTATGCAAAGGCATTCGACGGTATGGATCATAACAAATTATGGATAACATTTTGAAGAATGAGAATCCCAGAATACTTAATTGGACTCAGGAGGAACCTGTACATAGACCAAGAGGGAGTCGTTCAAAAAGGACAAGGGGATACTACGTGGTTTAAAGTCAGGAAAGGTGTGTGTCAGGGTTGTATCCTTTCACCATACTTATTCAATTGGTATGCTGAGCAAATAATCTGAGAAGCTGGTCTATATGAAGAAGAACGGGACATCAGGATAGGAGGAAGACACATTAACAACCTGTGATATGCAGATGACACAACCTTGCATGCTGAAGGCAAAGAGGACTTGAAGCACTTACTGATGAAGATCAGACTAGAGCTTTCAGTATGGTTTACACTTCAACATTAAAAAAGCAAAAATCTTCACAACTGAACCAATATGCAACATCACGATTAACAGAGAAAAAATTGAAATTGTCAATGATTTCATTTTACTTAGATCCACAATCGGCACCCATGGAAACAACATTCAGGAAATCAAATGGCATGTTCCATTGGGCAAATCTGCTGCAAAAGACCTCTTAAAGTGTTCAAAAGAGAAGATGTCACTTTGAGGAGTCAGGTGTGCGAAATCTGGACAATGAATTAGGAAGACCAAAGAAGAATTGATGCATTTGAATTATGATGTTGGTAAAGAATATGAATATACCATGGAGTGTCAAAAGAATGAACAAATCTATCTTGGAAGAAGTACAGTAAAGGTGCCCTTAGAAGCAAGGATGGTGAGACTACGTCTCATATACTTCGGGCAAGTTATCAGGAAGGACCAGTACCTGGAGAAGAACATAAAGTAGAGGGTCAGTGAAAAAGAGGAAGATCCTCAACATGATGGATTGACAAAGTGGCTACAACAGTGAGCTCCAGCATAGCAACAATTGTGAGTATGGTGCAGCACTGGACAGCATTTCATTCTGTTATTTATAGGTTTGCTATGAATTAGAACTGAATTCTACAGGACCTAACAACAGCCACGAAGGAAAAAATGGAGGGTACTAGGCTTTCCTGCCCTGCCCACATGCCCTGCAAATTGAGCAATGGATCTTTATTTTCCCAGTCAAATGTGATTGGACCAGGGATGGACACCTGACTCCAGCAAGGGTTCAGAATCTTGCATGAAATGTCTCCAACAGAATTGAGAATTTGAACCAAGAGACACAGAAATTATAAAACAATACATGGTAGACGAAGAAGAATTGAAGTAGCATTGTTCAATAGAACTCTCTGCAGTGGTAGAAATGTAGCTATTGCACATTTGAAACGTGGCTAGTGAGACAGAGAAATTGGTTTTTGCATTTTTATTCAATTTAACTAATTTAAATTTAAATTGTCCTTCCTGGGCAGTGACTACCTTTCTAAACAGTAGAGATGTGGAACCTCTGCTGAGCTACGTGTACATTGAGTAAAGGAGGCCAAGTGAACTAGAATACAGCTGCTACTCAGACAAACAAGTATAGAAGAGAGAAACCACGTGGTCCTAGAGAAGCAGAGAACATAATCTTGGTTTCTAATTTTCAGTTCTCGTTTGCATGTGACCCAGCTCTTCTTGGCCCTGTCATTGAGTTTAGTGAGAAATCTGTTCCCTCCTAGTACACCCTATTTACACTTTGAGTTATTTTATATGGATTGTTTTTAAACAAACTTGACTTGGAGAGAGAATTACACAACAAATGAAAAATGTCTCCAGAATCTCAGGAAAACTACAGAGAGAAGCCCAGCCCAACATGGCCTGCACAGTCTGTGAAGTTATTTGCTTTGCCTCCAGTGTAATGAAGTAGACAGAGCTTGAGTTCACATGTTTTACAGATATAGGCTGAAATCTCAGCTCAGTCACCATGTTGTGTAAATTTGGTACAATGGTTCGGTGTCTGTTAGCATTATTTTATCATCTCTGAAAGGGGGTGGGAAACAATCAATAATAGTACCTACTTCGTACAGATGTGGGAATTGTACACAATCATGCATGTGCAGAATTTGTACTAGTATCTGGCATGCATTTGTTGTTGTTAGGTGCCATCGAGTCAGTTACAACTCATAGCGACCCTATGTACAATGGAACAAAACACTGCCCAGTCCCGTGTCATCCTCACAATCATTATCATGCTTAAGCCCATTGTTGCAGCCATTGTGTCCGTCCATCTTGTTGAAGTCCTCTTTTTTGCTGACCCTCTACTAAGCATGATGTCCTTCTCCAGGGACTGGTCCCTCCTGTAACATACCCAAATTACATGAGACAAAGTCTTGCCATCCTTGCTTCTAAGGAGTATTCTGGTTGTACAACTCCTTCCAAGACAGATTTGTTCTGGTAGACCATGGCCTATTCAATATTCTTCACCAACACCATAATTTAAAGGTATCAATTCTTCTTCGGTCTTCCTTATTCATTGTCCAGCTTTCTCACGCAAATGTGGTGATTGAAAACACCATGGCTTGGGTCAGGCACACCTGAGTCCTTAAAGTTACATCTTTACTTTTTAACACTTTAAAGACGCCTTTTGCAGCAGATTTGCCCAGTGCAGAGTGTCATTTGATTTCTTGACTGCTGCTTCCATGAGCATTGATTGTGGATCTAAGTAAAATGAAATCCTTGACAACTTCAAATATTTTCTCCTTTTATCATGATGTTGCCAGTAACCAATTACTTTTTTCCTCTCATCGGCTGCTGATACCCAGAGCCTGCCATAGTGTTTTAGTTATTGAGTGTTGCTATAGCAGAAATATCACAAGTAGGCAGCTTTAACTAACATAAATGTATTTTCTCACAGTTTAGGAGGCTAGAATTCTGAATTCAGGGTGCTGGCTCTAGTGGAAGGCTGTCTTTCTCTCATTCCACTTTGGGGGAAAGTCCTTGTCTCTTTTTGGCTTTTATTCCTAGTTTCCTTGGCAATCATGTAGCCTGTATCTTCTCTGTTTTGTGCGTGTTTGCTTGGTTAATCTGCTCTTTTATACCTCAAAAGATATTGACTTAAATCACACCCTGCGCTAATATCACCTAATTAACATAACAAAGAAAACCCATTCCCAAATGAGATTATAACCCCAGGTATAGAGGTTAGGATTTTCAACACATATGTTTAGGGGACACAATTCAGTTCATATCAGTAAATACTAAACAGGTAATATTTTTATTCATAATTCTTTTCATACATACCATCATATTTGTTACAGGAAAAGGGAGGATATGGGATAATTTTTAATATTCATATTATAGAGAATAACTTAAAATTTGGAAGTTATATATATAAATTTCCTCATAGACTGTTTTGTTGCCTAATTAATAGTGAAAGCCAATACCTCTGAAACCTTAAAAAATATGTCATAATTAAGTTTGGATTATCTGCAAGATTCCACAGCAATTCCTATACAATTTCTCTTTCTTATGCACTGCTATCTCCTTACCTAAACTTTGGTAAAACTAAATAAATAAATTCATGAAAACATAAATGTCCACATAAAGGAACACATCTTCCTTGGGCTAGATACAATCTTTCTGAAAATGAAAAGAATCACATCAGAAATTGTAATGTGCTACTTTCATTCCAGTCTTAAGCATTTTTGAAACAACAACAAAAATTCCAATTTCTACAATAGTGTTCTCTAGGCTATCATTTGTATACATTTGCAATGTATATATTATAGGTATACAAAAATAAATATTTGACTGTCAAATGAGAAATGGAAATTCTAAATATATCCATGTTTATACGTTGGTCATATTATCAATAAGATTAATGAAAGACAGTTTACATCTTCTAAGAGTATTATTTAGATAAATAACCTACAAAATCACAATCAGTTATTTTAACAACTATAGCTTAGCATGGCTGATGTTGAATCTATTACTTTTGCTCAAGGTGCTACACCTCATCTTGATATGGAACATTAGGTTAGGTGTATTAATGTTTGTTTAATTTAATAGAAGTAATTTCTGCACTTATTTGTTAAATGAATTTTTAATTTTTTATATGTCTAGAGGCTAAACAAATCATAATTAAATAGGCAATCCAGTCACTACTGTTTTTAATTAAAATAAAAGCATCACAATTTAAATTGTGTGTAGACTTCTTTCAAGGTCTAAAATAATGGAATTAAATGAAAAGCATATATCTAACAACCACGTGGCCTCTCAGGCACCTCAAGATCCACATGATCTTGCTCCTAAACTTCCCCCTCCTCCTTCTCATATTATTTAGCCAGATCATAGGTGTCATCACTTGTCCCCCAAACTCAGTAAGCAAGACTCAACCTCAAATTATTTCTTTAATCTACAACTCCTCTGCCTCTAATCCATAATCAGTTCCAGTCTATTCTCTCTCATTAATGTCTGTCAACTCTCTTCCTCTTCTCCATCATCTCTGCTCTTCTCTTATTTCAGGCTCTCACCATAACTCACATTGCATGTCAAATGATAACTCTGATTCATTCTCCACAAAGCAACTAGAATGACTTTCTATAAAATATAAATCACATTCTATCACTGCTACAAATCAACCTGATTCTGTGTCTGCATAGCATGGCTTCCCTTCTCTTATAATGGAAGATAAGTCCCTTTACATACCTGAGCTTGAAGCCTCCATTGAGCTCTGTACCCCTTAGCATCTCAGAACATTCTCCTTCTTCCTTTTTTATTAAATTGAATGTCTCTCTTGATTCCATATTTTGCTGTAAATACTATCCTATTTTTATTTCTTTCCCTTGTCTTTCTGATCTGAGCTTGTTTCTACTTCCACACTCACCATTCCGTCTTATACCTGTGCAAGAAATACATTGAAATTACTTTTGTCAAGATCAAAAATAACCTTTGTGTTGCCAACTCCAATGATACTTCTCTGATTTTATCTTATTTGACATCTCAATATTCACCCTGCCTCACTTCCCTTTTGTAGATTTTGTCATCAATCAGTCCTGACTTTTAGCCTCACTGATCACTTCTTCTTAGTCTTTTTTTGCAAGTTCTTCCTTCTAAAACTTTAAATGTAGGCATACCCCAGAGTTGTACCTGTACCCTCTTCTGTATATATACTTATTTCTTAGGAGCTCTCATCCAACCCTGGATACTTAAATATCATGTAGCCAAATTTAAGTCTTTAGTACTAATATTTCTCATGAATATGGAACATATATCAAATCAATTCATCTCCAAAATAGAGAAGAGTTATTTGAAATCTAACATATTCAAAATTGGACTTCGTTTTGTGTTTCCAAATTATAAGCATTTTCCTCATCACAGGAAATGATCATACAGTAACTCAAGCCAAAAACTCAGGCTTCATTCCTATTTTTCTTTCTCTAGGCCATCTACATGCCCCACTGAATCACTCCATTTCCTTCATTTTCACTGCTACCACCCTACTCTGAGCATCATCTCCTCTCACCAGCATTTTCCTAAATGGTATTTCTCCTTTTACCCTTTACTCCTAATATCCAGTCTCTAAAGAGTTACTCAGATTTAAGGTAAATCATGTCATTTCTCAGTACTATTCCACTAAGACTAAAAATCAACCTTGGTTTTAAGACTTAATGTAAAAGGGTGGATAAAGTGTACCATACAAACACTTGACAAAATAAAACTGAGGCTACATTAATGTATTTCATCATAAAGTAAAAGCACGGGAAAAGGTATATTATGCAAATACTAAAAAACATCTGGTGTACCAGTATTAGTATTAGATAAAATAATCTCTAAAACAAAATAATTGAGATAAGATGTACATTCATCATTAAAATATAGAACTTCTAGTTTTGCATCTAATAAAACAGGCTCAAAATACAAAAATCAGAAATTGATAGTATAAAATAATTAGTACATCCTTCTCACTAAGTAGAAGCAGATAAAAATCAGTAAGGATATAGACAATTTGAACATCATACTAATTTTGATATAAAGGATATGTATAGAACATGCAAAAACAACAACTAAAATTACAACAACAACAAAAATACTTTCTTATCTTGGCCACACATAACAGTTACCAAAATTAAAAGTATACTGAGCCAGAAAGAAGCCTTAACTGATTGAAGATTGAACTAAAGATTGAAGGGTTTTTTGTCATTGTTGTTGACCACCATAGAACTAAGACAGAATTTAAAAAATAGTAGCTAGAAAATCTGTATGTTTAGAAATTTCATTAGTTATCTGTTACTGTAGAACCAGTGTCCTTGTGTGGTACAACGGGTTAATGAGCACGGCTGCTAAACAAAAGGTTAGTGGTTCAGGTTTACCCAGGATTCCTTAGTAGAAAGTCCTGGTAATCTACTTCTGAGAAAAATCAGCCATTGAAAATCCTATGGCGCACAGTTCTACTCTGACACGCATGGGGTCGCCTTGAATCAGGGTCAAATCAATGACACCTTTTTTTCTTTTTTTTTTTTACTGTAATCAATGTAATTGATTTTAATGTAATCAATCATCCCAATAATTAGTAACCTAAAACAAACATTTATCATATCACATTTTCAGTGGAACATGAATCTGGGCACCACTTAGCTATATCCTCTGGCTCAGAGCACAAGGCTGCAATGAAGGAATCAACAGGAGCTATAGTCATCTCAAGGCTGGACTGAGGTAGGAACTACTTCCAGCTCACTCAAGTGGTTGTTGGCAGGTGTCAGTTCTCTGATGGCAGTGGGATGAGGGCCTTAGTTCCTCCAGTTCTTCGTTGACTGTTGTCTGGTCTGAATACACCCATTCCTTACTAGAAGGGTTATTTCAATAGTTACAGTATACAACCTTGCAGCTGGCTTCCGTTAGAGCTAGCAAACAAGAGGGAAAGAGAAGGCAAGAAAGATGGAAGCCAGAGGTTCTTTTTTTTGTTAACTGTACTTCAGGTGAAGGCTTACAGAACAAATAGTTTCTCAGGAAACAGTAGTACACATATTGTTTTATGGCATTGCTTAACAACCCCACAGCATGTCAACCCTCTAACTTCTCAACCTTTTTTTTTTTTTTTTGGTGAAAATGTACATAGCCAAAGCTACACCATTTCAAAAATTTTTACGTGCACAGGTCAGTGACGTCGACTAAGCTCTTCCAATTCTGCTGCTATTCTCACTTTAGATGAAGGCTTACAGAACAAAATAGTTTCTCATTTAACAGTTAGTACACGTTGCCCTATAACAATGGTTAACAACCTCGCAACGCATCAACACTATCCTTACTCAACCTTGGGTTCCCTATCACCAGCTTCCTTGTCCCCATCTGTCTTCTGGCCCTTGTCCCTGGACTGCTGTGCCTCATTAGTCCCGTTTGGTTTTATGGGGCTGTCCACTCTCTGGCTGAATGGTGAACCTCGGAAATGACTTCATCACTGAGCTAAAAATCTGTCTGGGGGCCATACTCTCGGGGTTTCTCCAGTCTCCTTTAGGCCAGTACCCCTGGACTTCTTTTTGTGAGTTAGAATTATGTTCTACATCCTTCTCCAGATCTGTCCAGAATGCTCTGTTGTGATCCTGATCAGAGCAATCAGTGGTGATAGCCAGGCACCGTCTAGCTGTACTGGACTCAGTCTGGTGGAGGCCTTGGTAGCTGTGGTCCATCAGTCCTTTGGACTAATCTTTTCCTTGTATCCTGTTCTCTTCATTCTCCCTTGCTCCCGAAGGGATGAGACCAGTGGAGTATCTTAGATGGCT
>NW_004444271.1:98682-123585 GCF_000243295.1 Trichechus manatus latirostris | reverse complement strand
TGACTTTTACATATTCCCTTAATTTCTGTTTGTCTGGAAATGTCCTAATTTCACCCTCATATTTGAACAAGAGTTTTGCAGGATATATTATTCTTGGATGGCAATTTTTTCTTTCAAGATTTTATATATGTCATCCCATTGCCTTCTTACCTGCATGGTTTCTGCCGAATAATCTGAGCTTAGTCTTATTTTTTTCTCCTCTGTATGTGACTTCTTGTTTTTCATGAGCTGTTCTCAGGATTCTTTGTTTGTCTTTGGTTTTGGCGAGTGTGATTATGATATGCCTTGGTGATTTCTTTTGGGGTCTATCCTTTATGGGTTTCGTTGAGCTTCTTGGATGGCCAGCTTTTCATCTTTCATGATATTGGGGAGGTTTTCTGTCTGCAGTTCTTCAATGATCCTCTCTGTGTTTTCTGTTTTCTCCCCGTGTTCTGGAACTCCAAACACTTAAAAATTTTTGCTTTTGATTGTATTCTACATAACTCTCAGGGTCTCTTCATTCTTCTTTTTTCTTTTTTCTGAGTTTTCCTCAAACAGAGTTGTATCCAAGTGTTTGTCTTCCATTCCACTGATCCTGTCTTCCACTGTTTCAAATCTGCTTCTCAGCCCTTCTATGACACTGTCCATTTCTGAAATCTTGTTGTTTATCTTTTGGATTTCTAACTGTTGTCTTTGTATAATTTCTAGTTGTGAATTTATTTTGTCTTTTTGTTCTTGCATTATTTTCCTGAATTGTTCCAATTTTTTGTCTTTATTTTCCATGAGTTTGTCTATTTGTTCCTCATTTTTGTCTGCTTTTTGCTTCACATCTTGGATAATTCTGAGTATTAGAGATTTGAATTCCCTATCAGGTAATTCTAGTGCCTTTTCCTCCACTGTAATGTCATCTGGTCTTTTATTTTGGATTCCTACTGGAAGCATCCTGTCCTGTTTTTGTAAATGTTTTGATATTGACTGCTGTCTTTGGGGCATTCAGTAGTTATTTTTCTCATTTAGTGATTGTAGATTTGTTTGTTTTGTCCTTTTTTTTTTTTTAAATTTGGCTTTGTCTGAGCAGGCGGGCTTTGTGTTCTTTGTTGTTTGCTCGTCTGTGGGCACAATACTTTTCTCCTCCTTCTCCAATTGGCAGGGTCAGTAACTCAGAAATGGTACGACAGGGAATGTCTAGCTGAAGAGTAGTTACTGGGACGTGTTGTTTGTGGCACTTACTACAGTTACCAGGGTGGGTTGGTAATCAGTACTGGGCAGGTTCCTGTAGGCCGTGCCTGTGCTGCTTCTCAGTGTGATGTTAAGCCCACGGTGAAGGTAGGCAGGATGTAGCGGGGAGATTGTTATGTGTAGAGCTAAGATGGATATGGGACAGAGGAGAGAGGAACAGGAGCCAAAAACATACCAACAAACAGAAAAGAATGCTAGGTGAGCTTGCCGTTGGAGTGGAGAGATGAGAGACTATGAAACGGAGAAAAACAGAAAGTGGAAGAGGATGAAAAGAAAAGAAAAGAATGAATAAATAAAAATCAGAAAGGGAAAAGAAGATTAAAGTTTCCAGGGATCCCCCCAGTGCAACTATGAGGTCTTGGGAAGTTGTTCTCAGGTGTTGCAGTACAGCCTAGCTAAAGGCATAGGGGTATACAATGCCAGGTATCCAGGGAACAGAAAGAGAAGGAAGATACAGAGAGATGAGAAACTGAGTAATGAAGAAAGACCAAAAGGGAAAAAGAGGGAAAAGAAAACAAAATAAATTAAAAAAAGAAAAAAGAACAAGAAAAGCCCCCAAAAAAACAGGAAAAAAAAATGAAAAATGAAATGCCCTCAGGGATCCCTCTGCACGTCTGTGCAAGCCGAGGGGGAAGTGTCCTTGCCACGCAGCACCGCCTTGCCAGAAAGGGCTCCTAGGTCAAGAAAAGGAAAAGAAAACAAACAAACAATTCAAAACAAACGAATGAACAAAAGCCCCAGGATCCCACCAGCACGGAAGCCTAGACTGGGAAGTAGCTCCACACTCGAACTCCACAGCCCCTCAGGAAGAAGCAAAGATGGCGCACGGAGCCAGGTATTTGAGCGAAAGGAGGGGAAGTCATGGGAGGTAAGGGAGAAATCAAAAGAAGTGGAAAAAAAGCAACACCAGCAGCCAACAAATGGCAGTCAGAGAGCCAGCTAGTGTGGGCTGGTGGAATTCAAGCAACCGATTCTTCCCTGACAAGAGACTGTGTCAGCTGGAAGCAGAGGAGGCTAGTGTGGGTGAAGAAAGGTAGGGTGTTGGAAAGCATATATCACAAATTACCGGAGCTCCACAGCCCCTCAGGAAGAAGCAAAGATGGCACACGGAGCCAGGTATTTGAGCAAAAGGAGCGGGAGGTGGTGAGAGGTAAGGAAGAAATCAAAAGAAGTGGAAAAAAGCAACACCAGCAGCCAACAAATGGCACTCAGAGAGCCGGCCCATTCGGATGGGTGGAATCCAAGAAGCCAGTGATTCCCGGCCAAGAGATTGTGGCTGCGGGAGGCAGAGGAGGCCGAGTCGGGGTGAAGAAGGGTGGGGGGTGGGAAAGCGTATATCGCAAATTACTGTTGTTTTGTCTCCCGCTGGACACTCCGTGAAGCCACTTTCTCGTACCCCCTGTTTGCTGGTCTCCGATAGGAGTCCAAGATGGCAGATTCATGCTGTGTTAGCTGATAGGGGACCTCTGCATGAATCTCTCCTCGCTCTCTGTCCTCTGTCAGTTTTCTCACTCCATTTGGTGCTTGGCTGAGTTCTTTATCTTTTCATTTGATGTTTTAGGGTTTCAGGATTGTTGTTTTCTGTGTTCGGCTTAGTTTTTTGGATCTTTGCTGTGGAGGGACAGCATGGTGCTTCTGCCTAGAGTGCCATTTTGCCGGAAGTCTGCTAGCCAGAGTCTTTTGGTAGTCTAGTATTGGCAGTGATATCCCATAACAATTACTATGTAGGTAGTCCTTGACTTATGACAGGGTTCCATACCACTGACTCTCACATAAGTCAGTTCTGAGATAAGTCAAATAACTTTTTTTGGTTCTAATTATTATTGCCTTTTATTATCAGTATCTTTATAAATCCAATCTCTGAACATCTGCAAGTGAACATCTGAGAAATATAACATCAGCAAATTGTGTGCTGCAACATTGTATGGAGTACATATTACTAACAAGATGTACAAAAAAACAGAAACAAAAAACAGATGGTCATGAGTGTGGTTTGTCATAACTAGAATATGTCGTAAATCAGAGTGTATTTGTATTTCACTTGTTAGAAATAAGTCACTAAATGCAACCTACAGTAGAGGAGTAGGGATACAAGGGGCATAAAATCAGAAAACAGAGGCAACTGGGATTCATTAAGAGAGTGCCTACCACCACGGAAATTAAGAAATTAAATTTTAACAATGTTTTATTATGTAAATTTTATACATACACTAAAGAGAACAAAATAGTACACCCACTCCTAATTTTTTGATTATCTTGTTATCTGATATTTTGCAGTTATGACAATAGTAAAAAAATCTGCTCTTTGATTATTTTGCTCTTTAACAAAGTACTCTGGTGGTAACGAATGCTGAGGCGTGAAGCGAGAGTGTAACACTGGCTGTGATGGTTAAGATTATGTGTTAACTTGGCAGGGCCATGGTTCTCAGTAGTTTGACAGTTACATAATGATGTAATTTGACAGTTATGTAATGATGTAGTCATCCTCCATTTTGTGATCTGATGTGGTCATCCTCCATTTTTGCATAATGATTATTTTTGCATATCGACCTGGTCTTTGGAAACTAACCATGTCGATAAATGATGAGTGTGTGCGTGAACCTCCATAATTCAATCACCAATTCCAGCTACTCTTAACCCATGGCCAATCCTTCCTCATCCACAACCTCATCCATATTCATCTTACTGTATTATTTTAAAGCAAATCTCAGATATCATATATTTCAGTCAGTATCTGTAAAATATAAGTAATCTTTTTTTTAACATCGCATCTACGAGAAGATGAACAATAAACCCTTATATATTCAAATATATAGTCAGTATTCAAATTGTCCATCAAAAATAATTATATATCACACATAAGGGTTTGTTTGACTATGGAGCAAATCAGGAATACAAAAGGCAACAGGTAAGGAGTCTTTTAAGCTATTTTAATATCTCTGTCTTCTCTCTCCTCTGTCTCTCTGTTTGTTGAAATGTGTTTGTTGAAAATGCATGATTGCTTCTGAAGATTTTCTGACAGTCTAGATTTTGCTAACTATATCCCTGTATCATAATTTGGTACGTTTCTATGTCCTTGGATTTTCAAGAGATTTTATTTATTTTTAATTTGGCAAGACTTCTTCGTAGATTGTGTTACCTTATTCTTTCAGAGGAAAAAATACACAGACATAATATCTGGTGTTGCCTCTTTTTATGAGGTTAATAATCATTATGACCCAATTTCTAGATCTATTACTTCAAAAGGAGTTAAGAAATAATCTTCTAAATAATCCATAAGTCAAAGGAGAACTGAAAATAAAAAGTAGAGAATGTTTTTACTGATATTAATAAAAATAAAATCTGTTACAGCTGTAGGAATAACTGTAATAGCATTCCTAGATAAAAAATGCATACTCTTAAATATTTTAGTAAGAATATGAATCATATAAGTATCCTTATCAATAAATTTGAAAAAGAAAGGTAACTTAAGTACAAAGAGAGTGGAAGAAATTAATAAAATCTAGGGAACAATATTGAACCAGTAAACATAGAAAACAATAAAGGATAATGCAATTTATAAAATACATGGCAAAACTCAAAAAGAAAAAGAAAGAAGCAATACACAGATAGTAACATCAGGAATAAAAAAGTGGTCATCATTACAAATAAAATATTAAAACTGTTTGCATTGACAAATATTAAAAATTTTGATGAAGTGGAATGTACCTAGAGAAGCAAAAATCGACCACAATTGACAAGAAATAGAAAATCTGAATGCTCTCATGTGAATTAACGAAGTCAACACATACTTATTCCCAGAATAAAGAAACAGCTAAACATGAACCCAGAACAGCAAAAACCTCGGCTTCAGTTGTCATTACCTATGAATTCTACCAAGCACATAAGAAAGAAAGAACCTCATTTTTTTTTAACATAAACTTCCAGTGAATGAAAAAATATGGAAATTCTTTACTCATTTTATGCTTTCAACATAACTTTGATAGCAAATCTGACATAAACATTTCAAGAAAAAAAATATTTACCATCAAACTCCTCTTGTGAGTATACATAAAAGTATCTTTTAAAAGTTATTAGCAAATATAGTCCTTGATATATACAAAAAAGTGTAAGGTAATATGATGGAGCTGGGTTTATTTTAGGAGGGCAGTTGGGCTTAATGTGTAAAATCATTCAATACATTTCACCACATTAGCAGAGTCATGAAGAAATTCATTATCACTTGCTAAGGTATGAGAAAAAGAAGCTTCCAAATAATACGCAAAGAAATGTTTATAATTGTTTGTTTTTACAAAAAAAGCACAAAGCAATGATATGGCAGAAACAAAAAGGGTGACATATAGAAGGTGGGTGGTAATTGGGTTGAGGTGATAGAGATGAAAGGGAGACTTCTCAGAACATATATTTTTATATTGTTTTGACTGACGCATGAACATATTGTGCATATTCAAAAGATGAAATTAGAGCAAAAAAGGAAAAACATCTAAAACTGAATATAAACTTAAATAAATCTAACACTATATAAAATTAGTAATTTTATAGCTAAGTAGGACAAAAATGAATATTTCTGATATTGGATCTAAATATAAAGGTAAGACAAAAGAGCAGCATCTATATCTATATATATGTATATATATATATATATATATATATATACATATATGGTTAACTGATTTTTATTAAAGGCTCCGAGGCTTAAGTATACTATACAACTTCTAAAAGAAAACATACCAGAATATCTTCATGACCTTGGGATAGGCAAGGAACACACTGAAAACACACACATACACACTGAAAAAAAAAAAAAGGGAATTCTTTCAAATTACCAATGCCTGTTCAACAACCTAACTAATAAAAAAGTGTAAAGGCAATCCATAGAGTGGAAAATATTGACTACACATATAATTGACAAAGCATATGTATCTATCAGACATAAAGAACCACTATCAATCAAATGAGAGGCAATAATAGAAAAACAGGAAAGAGATTTGAAATGCTAATTTACAAAACAAGAATGTGCAAATGCATAATGATCATATGAATGGGTATTCAGCCCCATTAATGACCAGGGAAATTTACATTATGCCACTGTCAGATAACACTATGCATCCACCACAATGGCTGCATAAAAAAGAAGAAGGAAATCTGATGACTCTAAAATGATAATGACTCTAATAAAATGACTCTAAATTGATATAACCTCTTAGGAAATATGTTTGATGAAGTCTCCGAAATCTGAAGTTATGCATACCCTTTGACCAAGCATCATTTAGAAAGGGGGTATACTCAATAGAAATGAGTATATCTTTATTTCAAAAAATATTATAAATAATTTATATCAAAATTATTCATGATATGTAAAAATTGAAAAGAAAGTTCATCAAGTGTAAAATGGATAGATTTTGTTTTATTCATGTTAATTTTGTGATAATACATTGATCTATACACTATAAAAAATGTTAACTTCATTACAACATTTATTTAAAAGGACCATTTTTTATTTCAGAAAGCTGTCTATTAAATTGATTACATTTCAAGAAAATTTGTTATGATGCGAACCTGCATTAAAAAAAGTGAAAAGGAGCTAGAATACAAACTAATGCTTTATTAAAATTTGTAATTATTTTGAATATGGAGTCCCTGGGTGGTACTAACTGTTGATACACTTGGCTGCTAAGAAAAAGGTTGGCAATTAACATTCACTCCGAAGCACCTTGGAAGAAAGGTTTGACAATCTACTTGTGAAAACTCAGCCATTGAAAACCCTGTGGAGTTCTGCTCTGAAACAAATAAGGTCACCATAAGTCACAGTTGACTCCACAGCAACTTCGTTTTTCTTTAATGAACATAGATGATCTAAATAGCTTACCATTTTTATCTTTATCCTTTCTTTTTATAAATATTTATCTAATGTTCTTAATTTAATCTACCAAGTTTTTGAACAAGTTATCAGGAGAGATCAGTCCCAGGAGAAGGACATCATGTTTGGTAAAGTAGAGGGTCAACGAAAGAGAGGAAGACCCTCAACGAGATGGATTGACACAGTGGCTGCATCAATGGGCTCAAGCAGAACAATTGTGAGGATGGCACAGGACCTGGTAGTGTTTCATTCGGTTGTACATAGGGTTGCTAGGAGTCAGAACTGACTCAACGGCACCTAACAATAACTACAACAAGTTCTAAAATGTGATACACTCATTTTCATGGAATTACTATGCTAGTGTATCTTTTTCATCTGTCTGGAACTTTATTGATGGCTCTTTCTGGTTTTGAAATTTTGAGGATTCCATTAAACTCTAATGTATATAATGATATCTTTACTGCTATATAGCCCAGTTATAATAATATAACAGTATAATAAGTAAAAATTCTCACGGCACACTTACTAGTATAAGATAATTTGCATTACTTCAATATCATTTAAAGTTCACAAAAGATCAGGGAATGCAGACTTCACTATTATTTTTAAAGACAGAAAAACCAAGTTACAGAGAACATAAGATACACAGCTATTAATTTGGGGGCTAGGTTTGTGTGTAAAATGGTCTGACCCTAGATCCCAATGAGTTCTTTGGTCATAATGTTGTTTTACCTGTTTCTAACTACTTTGGATCTGTATGCTTCACAGAAATGAGTTATCCAATTTCCTTTTCCCATTATTTTTGTTATTTTGTACTTCCACATTTTTTGTGGAATTGATCAACACATAGGTGAGAAAATGACTGAATCACTTTGGAAATTGGTAAGCTGGGCTTGATTTTTTTTTTTTTTTTTTTGGTAATAATGGCATAATGGATAATTTTTTACTTTTGTATTGAGCCTGGAAATGTAATTTTTCATTACACATAAATTTCCCAGTTACGGTGGGATGGCTTTCATATTGAAATCCGATGGGCCTCTGTTTCACATTTTCAATGCAAATTCGGAAGATGTGGAAAATATCCGTGAGGACAAACCCACAAAAAATATCATGTTAAACTTCACATATATCTCCAACAAAATTTCTGGCGATGATAACAATTCCAGATGACCTTTCCTGTGAGTGGAAATTAGGGTAATAGAATAGACTACCCTCCCATTTTGGGAGGGGATAATACCAAAAAGGAAAATATTTTGACAAAAAGTAGACAATCTGCAATATTTAAGTCAGATGAAATAAGCAGGGCCAGGTGGCCACCGCTACCTTCCTCACACATATGCACCCTCATAGAGCCATATGAAACACATCTCTCCTGCTCTTGTCCCTATTTCAATGAGTGGTACTATTCAGTTGCTCAGGGCGAAAAACGTGGGTGCTTGTATAGATTCACTTTCCCTCCCATACCCAGTCAATCACTAAGTGCTTTGCACTCGACTTACTTAGTATCTGTTATAAATGTTTCTTTTCATTATCCTATTTTATTTTCATCTATCTACCTATTTTTTGCAGAATTTTTCAATACTTCTATTTCTCTGATCGCAAAACCTCTCTTTTTTTAATTTCACTCACCAGAATCTTACCACAGTGATCTGTCTAAATTTCTTATCTAGATAGGGAGAATCATAGATAATGAAGATCAATGGTGGAGGTGATAAATTCTACTAGAGAAGTACTTCCTGGAATATGGGAATGAAGACATCCAGATTTCATAAATGCAAGGAATAAATCTCAGTTACTGAGAATGAAGGAGAGGGTCAGAATTTAAGGACTCATGATTGAAGAGAAGGTTTAGAACTGTTTTTGTACAGAATTAAAAAAAATGTTTCTATGATACTACTAGATCAAAATTGAAAAAAAGAGAAAACTCACTTGAAGCATACTTAGTAAGTTACACCATAGTTTAGAATTAATTGCTTTACGAATTATTTTGCTAAACTTTCAGGTAACTGATTAGCTATATTTCTTTTCTTTCAATCTACTGTTATTGAATTTTTAGTCTTGATGATATTGTTATGATTTTTAATAAAATTTTACCTACTACTTTTTAATGTTTTACTTTTGACTCATTCCTCTCACAGATACTGTAATTTGTAATTAAAATTTGCGATTATGTACAGATGATCTAAGAAACAACATATCTTTAAAGAAATGACTTGAAATACTTTTGTTTTATTAGTTGAATATAATTACCTGATGAATGCTTCATAAAAAATACTCAACGTTTTAAAAAAAGTTAATAGTGTTATAACTGATAGAATTTTTCAAACACAATTATTTGTACCTAAAATATAGCCAGAATGCTTCTTAGAAGCGAGGATGGCGAGACTTGAAAAAGAGAAAGACCCTTAAATAAGATGATTTGACACAGTAGCTGCAACAATGGGCTCAAACATAGCAAGGATTGTGAGGATGGCGCAGGACTGGGCAACATTTCATTCCATGATGTGTAGGCTAGCTATGAATTGCAATCAGCTTAATGGTACCTAACAACAACAAAGTTTTCTAACACTTTAAATTTTGAATTTACCTTTACACTTTGTACCATAAGATCATCAATGTTATGGAGATATCTTTTCACAATTATCCGAATGTTTATACATTAAATAAAATACACTGGGAAGCCGCTTAACATCATCTCTTCAGGCCTGAAAAGCAGTTGGCATAGTTACTGGTTCAGAAATTTCCAAGTGAATGAATCAGTTGACCAGTATGTTACTGCAGAATGGCTTTGGGGTTCGCTTGAATCTTTTACAAAGTGCCAATTTCATTATCCCTATAGGTCTCCAGGCTTTTATCTCTGGAAATTTATTTTATGTTCAAAGCACTTTTTCCTTTGATGTAGATACTCTTCCAATGAATGAAATAAGCCTCCTTGTGTACCATGGATTAGTTCATAGGGTAAACATCGTTCCTATCTCAGAGAGGACTTCAGGGATAAGGTTGTATTTTAGGGTATCACATAAGTATATTATATCTAATATCAAGCACTTCAGCTATCTATGTGATCAGGGCTCAGTTAGTCTTTTCATAATCCTCTAGTGTAGCCCTCAGGGCACGGCAATCAGAAGGGCCAACCTTCACTGCTCCCATTTCTGGGTTCTGGATGCTGTTCTTCTCTCTCATTGACTATTTCCTCCTATGACCTAGTCAGTATGATTTTTTTTCTTCTAAGTTCTTTTTTATTTTTTTAACTTTGGAGACAAAATTAATAAGTCAAATCCTCAGTCTTTCTCTCTTTCTCTCTCTCTCTCATTATCTCTGGACTTTCACAGAGTTCAGGAAACAACTTGGGTACTCTACCCACATCCCCATGGTACTTAGCACCTATGTGCAAACTGACCCAATTTCCAGTTGCCATCACCTGAGACTTGTTTAAGGGCTCTCTATGGCTTCCAGAGACCTCTGCACCTATGCATGCGCGTCAGGACTAAAGTGATGGACAAATGACATTCCCTAGGCTAGGCACCAATTTCAACCAATAACTGATGAGAGTTGATGGATAAATACCCCAGGAGTAAGGATGTTTCCTCTCTTACTCGGATCCAGTCTTTCATCTCTGCCTTACTCTGTAGATCTCTCCATTCTGCTTCTGTCTGCTGAACAGATTTCTCAGTTTTACACCACTTAATTTTTCTTACCAGAAATTTATCCCATCTAAACATACACTTGATTCAATGTAGTTAAACCATTGCCTTCAGCCTTCATTCTGCATAATTTTTAGGTTTGAGTGCTCTCTAAATTCTAACTACCTAACTGGCTCAGTCAGGGTGCTCTAACTACAAATTCCCAAGATAATGAAATCAACTTATCCCATGAATTAGTTCACTGGGAATGAGTGGCCATCCAGATCCAATCATCTAAGGCCTGCTGACTTAGGGTTCTCTGGAGAAAACTGTTGTCTAGTGACTCAAAATCCGTAGGGCAGGCAACAGAAAGAGTGAATGGTGAAGAAGTTCTGGCAAAATGTCTATTTATAATCTGGAGGCAGAATACACCCTAGGGAAAAAATCCCATTTTTGCTCTTAAGGCCTTCAACTGATTGAACAAGTCCCAGGCACATTATGCTTTACTTAAGTCCAGCTGATTCAATCAAATGTAACTACTTCATAACAGCTTTCAGACTAGTGTTTGGCCAAACATCTAAGGAACATAGCCCAGACTTCTGAGGACTGTGGTCTGCTAATATGATCATAGCAAATGGATTTTATCTTTCAGTGAGACTGGATCTGTAATGTTCTTAAAAGCTGATTGGACCCAGAAGCAATAGTTAGAATATCTAATACACGGAGGCAGAAATCATTTTCCATAGGTAAACTTTTTAAAGAGCCCTGCTAACTTAGTTTCCCCTACTATGTGCGCCAGTGTCTTGATGCTACTGAAAAGGCCAGGTAATCAGATCTAAGAATCTATTTGTAAATTCTATGTATTTTGGTCTATAAAATCAGATGTACAAGAAATAACAAATTTTCATTATCCTCTTAGAACCTCTTCAATGAAGAAATACACATATACACAGCCTGCTGAAATCATAAAAAGTTTTACCTCATTTATATCTAGTAAACCCCTAACAAGCCTGAAGTCATATTAACATTTCACCTAGTATTTGTTTATTATTCATTCTCTCTCCATGGTCCTTCCCTACCTCAAGGATTTCTGCTGTTTTCATATCACCTTTGGGACCCAGGAATCTTTTCAAAGCCTGTGAATCCCAGGAGCTAAAATCCTATTTCCACAGATACAGCAAACATTCTTTCTTTCTTTTTTTTTTACGATTTGTCTCCTCTGTAGAGTATTTCTCGGGTTAAAGTCTGCATCTTAGCTGTCCCAGAGCATACAGAACTCGTTTCATTGCCAGCTCAAAGATTTTCTTCTTACTCATGAAGGAAATTCTTCCGTACCTTTTCTGCATCTTCCTGCAAACTATATCTTCCACAGTAGGCTTAGACTTTTGCAAAACTCAAGTTAGGAAGTCTTGGAGTGTTTCCATCTGATCACTAGAGAGAAGCCAGTGAGGCACTCAACTTGAGCACAAAATGTAAGGAGACATCAAAAATTTAATAATCAAGATAAATAATATTTTATGCAACTTTTTAAAATAAAGTCAATGCTAACAATCCATTATGAACAAAATATCAAAAATTTAAATGACCACAGGCTCAATATTACCGATTTTTCTTTTTGATACAAACTCCAATATGGCTCGAAACAGCATTGCTGGCTAATACCTTCCAAACATGCTACTAAATAACATGAGGAAGAAGGAAAAGAAGGAACTACATACATTAACTTCTCAAAATATTATTCAGCTAAACATGGAGGAGATGCTCTTTAAAGAATAATCTTCTGAAAACAGCAGCCTGAACTCACGTATTTAGGACTTAATTCTCTTGAAATTTCTTGTTAAGATGTGTTATGGATTAAATTGTGTTCCCCTAAATATGTATTGAAATCCTAACTCCTATACCTATAGATGTAATCTTGCTTGGAAATAGAATTTTCTCCTTATGTTAATTAGATTAGACTTAAGTAGGGTGAGTCGTTGCCCGGGACTACCTACAAGGAAGGAATTGACATGGCCAGGACAATGGTTTGGACTTTTAGCCTCCAGGACTGTGAGAAAATACATTTATGTTCATTAAAACCACCCTCTTTTGGTATTCCTGTTATAGCACAATAAGATAATTAAGACAGGATGACTCACATGATGAAATATCTAAAAACAAATACTGAAGTCTGGCGAAACATTTGAGACCCCACATTCTTTGGAAGAGGCTACTGTGAGATGTCTTTGTTTATGAAGCCTTGGGCGAACTAAGAATATTGTGGCTTTGACATAGACTGCTATACCACTAGGACCTAAAAAGAAGTCCATAGTTCCCGGCTCTGTTTATGTCAGAAGGTGGTGGATAGCAAGTTGACCCACGCAATTTTTCTCTAAGCAGTGAGGGGAAAGGCACTTTATGCATCTTTTGGAGGTCCAAGATTTTTCCCTCCACCCAAGGAAGTCTTAAGTTGTGATATGAAAGAAGGTTGGTCTCCTCCAAAAAAAGTTTCAGAGAACAGAGAGGGCTTCCTCTTTCTCAAGACTCAACAAAGTTGTTTCAGCTTCCCAAACAAATTGCTGCTGCATCCTAGATAAGCCATCAAACTAATAAACAAATGATCAAAGAACCTCTTTCCTATCTTACACTGCATGTGAATAACTGAGTTTTCACTTTCTAAAAACAATTCAGTGTTGCTTACTCACTCAGCATTTTTTTTGTTTAACCTGGGTTAAGTTTTCATTTTATGATCTTTAAAGAACTGAAGGTAGCAAAAGTAATCAAGCACTTTGTGGTTGACAGAGCAGCAGCATCAGTATCGACTGTTAGAAATGCAGAATTTTAGACCACAACCTGCATCTTGTGAATCAGAATGCACATTTAACAAGAGACTCAAGTGATTTGTGTGCACATTAAAGTCTGAGAAACACTGATACGATGTAGTCTGTTTTTCTTTTTCTTCAGTTTATAGTCATATTGTTCTAAACTCTCTATCGTATACTTTGATGTCCAGTTCTTGCTTCCTGTTTTATATTATTCACCCCTCATCGTTTCCTTGTTTTTGTTCAAAATCGAACATTTAAAGATATAGATAGTCAGCATTTAAATTTTATGGTATTTTCTCCCTACTGAGCAGCCCTGGTGGTGTAGCTGTTAAAGTGCTTGGCTTCTAACCAAAAGGTTGGCAGTTTGAACCCACCAGCAGCTCTGCATGACAAAGATGTGGCAGACTGCCTCCATAAAGATATACGGCCTTGGAAAACACTATGGGGCAGTTCTATTCTATCCTATAGGGTTTCTATGAGTCAAAATCGACTCAGTGGCAGTGGGTTTGGTTTCATTTGGTTTGAATCTCCCTACTCCATTCTATCCTGAAAAATGCTTTTCAGGTCATAGACTTAAATTGGAGCCATCTGTGTAAACTGGTCATCTGGAATTCACAGTCATTCTGTGGGATCATAATTTTTCTGTGAGATGCTGTGATGTGGGGAGGTTTTTTGCTACTCCTGGGGTAAGTTACTTCGTACACTGAGCACAAGCTGATAAAGAATCCTCTACTGGGTAGAAGCAGTGATGTGCTGGAGTCAGCTTATACTGGCTCAATGGAGCCAAATGTCTTCATCTTTTGCCAATACCATGTTGATCAAAGTCACTGGTAGCTTGAATTCACCCATGGTAGAAAAAAATCAAAAAAAACAAAACCAAATCCGTTGGCTTCAAGTTGATTCCAACTCCTGGTGACCTCATGGGTTTTAGAGTACAACTGTGCTCTACGGGGCTTTCAACAGCTATAATCTTTCTGAAGTACCATATTTTTATGAAAATAACATGCACCTTCTACATTTGTTTGCCAACCGTGCCCTCCCTCCATGAGGTATTTTCATAAGTGTCACTATGCCATTTTTTCACATGTTCTGTGAAAAAAAAAAAGCATAACATGCTTACAAAAATACCTCACAGGGATAGGGCACAGTTGGCAAACAAACGTAGAAAATGCACGTTATCTGCGTTAAAATAAGGTAGATTGCAATGACTTTCTTCTGAGGAGTCACTGGATGGATTTGAACCACCAACTTTTTGATTAGCAGAGCACAAACTGTTTGTGCCACCCAGGAACCTATTTACTCCACAATAAAAAAAAAAAAAAGATAAAAATTAAAATGTATACCACAAAAGTAGCCAAATACCACATACTAGAGTTTTTTGTTTCTTGAAAGCTAGTTTACCCATACACCACTGGAAGTACAAATATCCCAAGCTGTCCTAAGTAGAACTAATAAACATTTCCCCTGATTGATCTCCTTCATAAGTGTGCCAGAATTAACTACAAGATTAAAGGTATATTACAAAAATATAATCTTAAAATATAGTACATGGTAGGTGGTTATGGGTAAAAAATTGAGTCTTAAGCATGTTAAGTAGATTGTCCAAAGACGTATAACTAATAAATAATTAAACAAATAATTACATATTTTTCTGTCTTTCTCCAAAACCCATGCTGTTTTTGACATAAGTCAATATAAGACTTGAAGCAGGCCTATAAGGACTTCTGTGTTTGCTAGTGTTTTACCAGCCGATTTTATGCCATGAGAAATATGTGTCAGAAAAAGCCCCTTAGTAATAAAAATAAAATAAGATCTAACACTTAAGAGTAATTGCTATGAGCCAAGTACTTTTTTAAACATATCATAAGTATTAGTTCACTTAATCTCATGGAACCCAAAGAAGTGACTATCTGCGTTTTTAAAATGAAGTTAAGAAAACTTGACCAAGGTCTGACAAGCAGTAAGTAGTTTATTTGGTATTTGGTCCTAGGTCATCTAACATTACAGCCCTCAGAAACAGATTCTTAGTTGGAGAGGTCAATGAACCCAGCACCTCATTGCTATAATCATATGACCATACATTTTAGGTAAATAGTTTTCTGGATATGGTTTCTCTGTATAAAGCTTTTATAGTTCTGGTTTCCAAGCTGTAAATTTTAAAGACATTTTGTAATATCTGTGATGGTTAAGGTTGTGTGTCAGCTTGGCTGGACCATGATTCTCAGTGGTTTAGCAGTTATGATGTAGTTTGGCAGTTATGTAATGATGTATTTTGGCAGTCTTCTAATGATGTAGTCATCCCCCATTTAGTGATATGATATAATGTAAGATCTGTTGATAAGGTCTGATATACTGTAATCACCTCCATGACGAGATCTGTTATGAGCAGTCAATCAGTTGAAAGAGAGTTTTCTGTGGGGTATGGTCTCTGTCAGTACAAAAATTGATGTTCCAGCAAGGGTCTCACTTGCTCTGGGTCCTGCATCTGGATCATCTGACCTCAGGTTCTTGGGGCTTGAGCCAGTGGTTTTCTGTATTGCCTGCCAAACTTGGGATTCATCAGCCTCCACAGCCCGTGAGCCAGCAGCCTGCTGTCTGACCTGCCAATCTTGGATTCATCAGCCCCTGCAGCTATGTGAGTCAGGAGATGCCTCCAGTCTGATACCTGACCCACAGACTTGGGACTTGCCAGCCTCTACAATTGCATGAACTACTTCCTTGAGATAAATCTCTCTCTCTCTCTCTCTCTCTCTCTCTCTCTATATATATATATATATATTGCACTGGTTTTGCTTCTCTAGAGAATCTAAAACAGTTAGTACTAGGAGTGGTTCTAGAGAAACTAAATCGTAAGGATGCGTTTTCTAAATTGCTTCTCAAATCTGACTAGTCTTAAAGGCGCTGGTGATGCAGCCTCCAATCGTGAAGAGAGTGCTGCTAATCCATAACATGAGATGGCAATGTTAATACACAAAATATCACCACCAATAGATTAATTAATGATGAGAAATGAGGCTCTGGGTGATCGAATGTTTAATAATATTTTACAATTTTGTCAGAATAAGAAATGTAGGGAAGCTGATTCGTTGGTACTACTTTCGCTAGAAAAAGTGGTAAAAGAAAGAGATGACCTCAGGGCTTCAGAGTCACAGCTCAAGCACCATAGACAAGACCTCAAAGTTGCCACTTGTGCCCTAAAAGAAATCCTTATTTCTTGTAGTAACAGAGCTGATATTGCTGAAAACCAAACCCAGAGTCTTATCATAAGAGTAGTTGAATTATAACACCACTTGAATTCCCAACCTTGAATGGTGTCTGAAATTAAAGTGAGGGCATTGATTGGGAAGAAATGGGATACTGAAAATAGGGAGGAGGGCATATGGGCAGATAATCAGGAAGCTGGGGACACTGAGCCCCTAAATTCCTTGAATCACTCCTGCCAACTGAACCAGCCCCACTACTCCCATATGAAGAGATTGTTCCATCATTGTCTGCTAGGCTACCCTCCCCAGTAACATCATTAATTCTTCCACCTACATCTGATGAGATTAACTCACCTGTTCCTGAAGAGTCTTTGAGATATCACCTGGGGAAGCATCTGGGGTGTTGCCTGGGACATCATCTGAGGTAGATGCCTTACATGACATTGCTGAATGTTCCCAAGATGCATGCCCACTACTTGTTTCTAGACTTATAATTACAGTAAAGTCTCATTGAGCCCCAAAGATGAAGTACAAAGGGTGACCCAGATCCAGGAGGAGGTACACTACACTCCAAAAGAAATGCTTGATTTTTGTAATATGTACAAACAGGAAACCTGTAGAATATGCATGGGAATGGCTATTAAGGGTGTGGGGTAATGGTGCAAGGAAAAAGTTGGGTCAGTCTGAGTTTATTGAAATGGGTCCACTAAGCACAGATTCTTCATTCAATGTTTCTGCTTGACAAGGACCTAAAGGCACAAGTAAGTTGCATGAGGAAGTAGACCAGATGCCCAGGGTCTCCACTTCTGTCACATTACCTTCTCCTTCCCAGTCTGCAACTATTGCCTCATGAGGAGTTCCTTATGATCAGTTGACTGAGGAAGAGAAAACTCAAACCTTGTTTACAGATGGTTCTGCACGATATGCAGGCACAACTTGAAAGTGGACAGCAGCAGCACTGCAGCCCCTTTCTGGGACCTCTCTGAAGGACAGTCATGAATAAAAATCCTCCTATGGACAGAACTTCCAGCAGTCCACCTGGTTGTTCACTTTGCTTGGAAGAAGAAATGGCCAGATGTGCAACTGTATACTGATTTATGGGCTATGGTCAATGGTTTGGCTGGATGGTCAGGGACTTGGAAGGAACGTGATTGGAAAATTGGTGACAAGGAGGTATGGGGAAGAGGTATGTAGATAGACCTCTCTGAATGGGCCAAAGAAATGAAGATATTTGTATCTCGTTTGAATGCTTACCAAAGGGTGATCTCAGCAGAGGAGGATTTTAACAATCAAGTGGATAAGGTGATGTGTTCTGAGGCAATCAGTCATCCTCTTTCCCAAGCCACTCATATCCTTGCCCAATGGGCTCATGAACAAAGTGGTCATGCTTGCAGGGATGAAAGTTATGCATGGGCTCAGCAACATGGACTTCTACTCACCAAGGCTGACTTGACTACAGCCTCTGCTGAGTACCTAATCTGCCAGTAGCAGAGACCAACACTGAGTCTCCGAGATGGCATCATTCCTCAAGGTGATCAGTCAGCAACCTGGATGCAGGCTATTACATTGGTCCACTTCCATCAAGGAAAGGGTGGCATTTCATTCTTACTGGGATAGACACTTAAATTCTAGACATTGATTTTGCCTTCTCTGCATGTAATGCTTCTGCCAAAACTACCATTCATGGACTCACAGAATACTTATTCAGCATCATGTTATTCCACACAGCATTGTCTCAGAACAAGGGACTCACTTCATAGCAAACAAAGTGCAGCAATGGGCATATGCTCATGGAATTCACGGGTCTTACCATTTCATCATCCTGAACCAGCTGGATTGACAGAATGATGGAATGGCCTGCTGAAAACACAATTACAGCACAAGCTACGTGGCAATATTGGCAGGGTTGGGGCAATGTTCTCCAGGAGGCTAAATCGATGTCCAACATATATGCTGCTATTTTTCCAGTAGCCAGTATTCATGGGTCCAGGAACCAAGGAGTGGAAATGGGAATGCCACCCCTATTATCCCTAGTGACCCACTATCAAAATTTTTGCTCCCAGTCCCCATGACCCTACACTCTGTGGGTCTGGAGGTCTTAGTTCCAAAGACAGGAATACTCCCACCTGGAGACACACCACAGATTCCATTGAACTGGAAGTTAAGAATGCCACCTAGCCACTTTGGGCTCCTTATGCCTCTGGATCAACAGGCAAATAAAGGTGTTACCATATTGGCTGGTGTGGTTGATCCCGATTACCAAGCAAAAATCAGATTGATATTCTGTAAAGGAAGTAAAGAAGAGTATGTCTGGAATGCAGGAGATCCCTTAGGGTGTCTTGTAGTACTATCATGCCCTGTGATTAAAGCGATGGGAAATTGTTGTAAAGTGCTGTCGAGTCAGTTCTTACTCATAGTGACCCCAGGCACAACAGAAAAAAACACTGCCCAGTCCTGTGCCATCCTCACAATCATTATTATGCTTGAACCCATTGTTGGCAGCCACTGTGTCAATCCATCTTGTTGAAGGTCTTTATCTTTTTTGATGACCTTCTGCTTTATCAAGCATGATGTCCTTCTCCAGGGACTGATACCTCCTGATAACATTTCTGAAGTATGTGAGACGAAGTCTTGCCATCCTAGCTTCTAAGGAGAATTCTGGCTGTACTTCTTCTGAAACAGATTTGTTCGTTGTTTTGGCAGTCCATGGCTTATTCAGTATTCTTCTCCAACACTATAATTCAAAGGCATCAATTCTTCAGTCTTCCTTATTCATTGTCCAGCTTTCTCATGCATATGAGGCAAGTGAAAACACCATGGCTTGAGTCAGGCAAACCTTAGTCTTCAAGGTGACATCTTTGCTTTTAAACACTTTAAAGAGGTGCTTTGCAGCCGATTTATCCAATGCAATGCGTTGTTTGATTTCTTGATTGCTACTTCCATGGGTGCTAATTGTGGACCCAAGTAAAATGAAGTTCTTGACAACTTCTATATTTTCTCCCATTGTCAAGATGTTGCTTATTGGTCCAGTTGTGAGGATTTTTGTTTTCTTTATGTTGAGGTGTAATCCATACTGAAAGCTGTGGTCTTTGATCTTCATCAGTAAGTGTTTCAAGTCCTCTTTCAGCAAGTAAGGTTGTGTCATCTGCATTTTGCAGATTGTTAAAGAGTCTTACTCCAGTTCTGATGCTCCGTTCTTCTTCATATAGTCCAGCTTTTCGGATTATTTGCTTAGCATACAGTGTGAATTAGTGTGGTGAAATGATACAACCCTGAAGCACACCTTTTGTGTCTTTAAACCACGCAGTATGCCCTTGTTCTGTCTGAATGACATTACAACAACCCAATTCCAACATAACTACTAATGGCACAGGCCCTTCAAGAATAAAGGTTTGGGTCGTTCAACCAGGCAAAGAACGATGACCAGCTAAGGTGCTTGCTGAATACAGAATGGGTGGTAAAACAAGGTAGTTCTAAATACCAGCTACTACCAAGTGACCAGTTGCAGAAATGAGGACTATATTTGTTATGAGTATTTTTTCCTTTTACGCGTGTGTCAAATGTTTTTGTTTTCTTCACTTATAAAATGTAAGATGTAAATGAAGCTAGTGCATTATCAGCTGTGTGCATGTTAATTGTATCATGTTAGGCACAAGTATGAATTTATGATTGTCTTTATTTATAGATTATGTATGGTTTAAGGAGATGTGTAGAGGTGCCATGTTGACAAGAGGTGGACTGTTATGGTTAAGGTTTGATGTCTACTTGTCTGGGCCATGATTCTCAGTGGTTTGACAGTTATGATGTAGTTTGGCAGTTATATAATGATGTAATTTGGCAGTTATCTAATGATGTAGTCATCCTCCATTTAGTGATATGATATAATGTAAGATCTGATCATAAGATCTGATATACTGTAATCACCTCCATGATGAGATCTTCTATGAGCTGTCATTCAGTTGAAAGGGAGTTTTCTGTGGGGTGTGGCCTCCGGTACATAAATGGATGTTCCAATAAGGGTTTCACTTGCTCTGGGTCCTGCATCTGGATCATCTGACCTCTGGTTCTTGAGGTTTTAGCCAGTGGTCTACTGTATTGCCTGCCGATGTTCGGATTCTTCAGCCTCCACAGCCTGTGAGCCAGCAGCCTACTGTCTGACCTGCTGATTTTGGGTTCATCAGCCTCTGCAGCCAAGTGAGTCAGGAGAAGCCTCCAGTCTGATGCCTGACCCACAGACTTGGGACTTGCCAGTCTCTACAGTCATGTGAGCCATTTCCTTGAGATAAATCTGTGTCTCTCTATATCAGCTTCATTAGTTTTTCTTCTCTAGAGAATTCAGCCTAAGACAACATCTGTTAGACTTCATCTTATTTCAAAATAAAAACATTCTTTATCCATAAGTTTGAATATTCATTTTTCCATATCCATGCCCTAAAAAGATACATTTTCTTAAATTTTAAAATTCTAGAATAAAAACATGCCCATTATTTACATGACCATTAACAATAATTTTAAAATCTAAACTTAATTTTATTGACTACATCCACCTTAATTTTTTTTTTCAGTAAAGCCTTTATCCTTTAAAACATTTATCTTGAGAATTACGGATACCCTTTAGTATCAGGCCATATGAAGCCAGAAATGTATTCTGATGAAAGAAAGGCAATATACATAAATTATCCTGTAAGAAAACATTCTATTAACTATAGACAGATGACGTTCATTGAGTACAAAGTAATTTATAATGTAGGATGTTTTTCAAAAGAAATTCTGAGAGAGGCAACAGTTAGCTAGATGTTGGCCCTGATTTGGAGCCATTTAATTGAGCATTAGATTTATGAAGTCAATAACCTAAACAATGTATTCTGATTTTATCTTAATTGGATGCAATTAGACCTAAGTGTGTGCTTTTCATAAAATTAAAAGTTATGAAACCCAGCAATATCAAAGATGCCCAGTGTTCTCTGCTCTGCTAGATGAAACAAATTCAGCTATTGTATGCTATTGGGATTTCCACATATTTATGGAGATAAATGCTAGGAAGTAGTTCATGTTTTCCTTCTCAGGTTTTACAAGAGCAAAGATATATATTACCTGAGAATTCAGTCTTCATTCATTTGTCTAAGAAATATATTTTGAGGACCACTAAGTGTCAAGCACCTGTCTAGGTTCTTGGCATACAATGTTGAACACAATAGACAAAGTTCTATTATCATAGCCCTACTAGACATTTGAGGAAGACTGACAATAATATAAATTAATATAGTATATAATATAGTGCGGAGTACCTGGGTGGTACAAACGGTTATGCATTTCCTTGAGATAAATCTGTCTCTGAAAGGTTGGCAGATTAAAGCCTTCCAGAGACACCTTGGAAGACCAGCTTGCTGGCCTGCTTCTGAAAGCTCACAGCCTTGAAAACCCTATGGAGCAGATCTACTCTGCACACATAGGTTCCCCATAAGTTGGGATAGTCTTGACAGCAGCTAGCAACAATAACAATAATATAGTATAATATATGATACTATATGATACAACACAGTAAAACACAACACAGTATAATATGATATAATATAATATGATAATATTATTGTTGTTGGTTACCACTGAGTCAATTTCAACTCATGCTGACCTCATACATTACAGGGTAGAACTGCCTCATAGGGTTTTCTTGCTGTATCTTAACAAATAAATGCTATAAAATATAAAATAACTTCAGGAACTATTGAAGATGGATGGTCAAGGAGAATCTCTTGGATAAGTTTCAACTTAGTAATGGAAAAGAGGTTGTTTGGAGGAGACATTGCCTGCTTAGGAATTCACGGTGAAGGGGTTAAGGAAGAATGAGTATGTTATACTGGAAAATGCTGGAAGGGAAACAGTCAAATTTCAGTTAAAGTCAGAAGATAAAAGAACTGTACTTGTGAAGAAGAAATGGGATTAGAGTATTTGTTTATCAAAGAGGATGGTTTCCAGAAAGAACTATGAACGCATTTTGGAGTAAGGTGAGCGAAGGGCTACTGAGTGAGGAACAAGCAAGCAGAGAGCTCTGGGGGATAAGAATGTTACAGAGAAAAAAATGACCAGGGAAATGGGACACGTAGGTGGCCTAATATAATTCTCACAATAACTGCTAGGTATGCAATAGGATTCCCATGTGCTTAGGGGATAACTTGCTTAGGATTACATAAGAAACAAAATTAGTATCCAGGATCTAAGCAAAGTCTGTCTAATTGTGGTACAGATTAGAATGTGATTTTTAACTGGATAGCTCTACAGTCAGACTAAATCTTGGGTCCACCATTTAAACAAAAAACAAATTGCCATTGAGTAGATTCTGACTCATAGCAACCCTGTAAGACAGAGTAGAACTGCCCCAAAGGGTTTCCAAGCAGTGGCTGGTGGATTCAAACTGCCAACCTTTTGGTTAGCAGCTGTAGCTCTTAACCACCGTGCCATCAGGGCTCCTTCCACCACTTACGTGGTATAAAACTTTATCAAATTTCTCAGTCTCTCTCTGCCACAGTTTCATTATCCGTAAAATGGGGCCAAAATACCACTTACTCCAGGAAGCTGGTGTGAGGATTGAATTATGTAATTCATTTTATTTACCAAGAAGAATATCTAGACTATCATAAGAACGCAACTGAATTTAGTTGATGATTTTTCCATTAATTATAATTATTTTACTTTTGAATCATAATTATGGAAGACATGCCACCTATGTCTTTCAGTAGCATCAGGAAAGGAATTCATGCCATAGATAAAAATCCTGCTCAACCACTAGCAACAGGCTACTACAGCTGACTCTGCCAAAATTTTTTCTCAGTTACAGGTTCAGGGGGAATGGTTGCTGACACAGTTTTAAGAGACTATTGAGTCACAGTTACTATGAGGCAGTTCCACTTGTGCACAGGTTTACTGTGGATTTAAAGATGAATACGTGTGTGGGGTACTACGTTGTATTTTCTCCTTCTACAGAACAAGGTTCGGCAGGATCTTGATGGTAGGCTGGCTATTGTAGTCTCTTATTTCTTTTCTATCTGCGTTGTACATACAGCTTGATGCATGATTCCATAGATCAGGTCATTTTGTCCACACCTCCCTCTCCACTTTGAGCTTGTTTCATTAAATTCTGTTTTGTTTACTTTCCTATATGCACCAATACAGAAAATGGTAAAATCATATGATCTAGATTTGGGTTCAAGAAGAGGTGGATGCTATGTCTGGCAGTTTGCCTGGGGCCACCTACCTCAGCCCTGCTTTGATATAGTAGGTGGTTGTGGAAATTTGACTCCCATCCTATATTCTTCCCTGTGCGGTAAGTACACTTAAAAGTGCTATGGAGGTGGTGGGCACAGGCAAACATTTCAACACTGGCTCTCAGTCACATTCTCCAAATGTTACATGTGTCTCCCATTGTTGGTCAACTCTGTTTACCTTTGAGAGCCATCACATATTGCTTTTTTGAGAATCTCAATTTTTTTCTCATTCAGAGTGTCTCAATTAACTGAGCAGATGACTCCTTAAGGGGAACAATTTTCTAAGAACATTTATGAGTGTGTTTGAAATTTCAATTGGATAGACATCCACTACAATAATACCGCTTGCAATAAAAAAAATAAAAATTAGAGTACTATTATAAAAAAATGTGCTAATTGAAAGGTCGGAGGTTCAAACCCACCAGCTACTCCAAGAAAGAAAGATGTGGCAGTCTGCTTCCGTCAAGATTTATATCCTTGGAAACTCTATGGGGCAGTTCTACTCTGTCCTATAGGGTCGCTATGAGTTGGAATTGGCTCAATGGCAGTGGGTTTTTTTTTTTTTTTTTGGTTTGGTGAAGAATACGTTTATTTGTGTTATATAATAATATAAAAATGAGGAAATTATTACTTTCTTATTTTATAATTAAAAAACCAGTTTCCATAGAGTCAACTACAACTCATTGTGACCCCATGTGTGTCAGAGTAGAACTGTGCTCCATAGGCTTTTCAATGGCTGTTTTTTTGGAAGTAGATCATGAGGTCTTACTTCCAAGGAACATCTGGATGGCACATCTCGGTTAGCAGTCGAGGTCATTTATCATTTGCACCACCTGGGGACGCCTTACTTTATAATAAGACCTATAAAGATAAAGTTTTATCTTCATATAAGGTATAGAAAGATAATAAAGATAAAATTTTAAATATCTTAAA
>NW_004444271.1:45957-98582 GCF_000243295.1 Trichechus manatus latirostris | reverse complement strand
ATTATGTTACAGTTTCACTGTGTTACTAGATAATAAATTATATAGTTATAATTCATTTATTTTTATTTTAATATTAGGATATACTTGTAATCCAAAGTATGCCAGTTTTTTTTTAATATGCAGTTACAGATTTTTAAAAAAATAATTTCTGTTTCGAGAAGTTAGATTTGCCTCTAAGTTTCTCTTCACTTTCTTTTGTCTCTTCAAAGTTTAAAATACAAAGACCTTTTTATGCATCATAGTCAGAAGCATAACTGTTATTATCATTAGCAATTATATTTAAGACAATCGTCAGATCCCACTCTTTTCAATTTGTAACACAAATTCTATGCATACCCTCCAAATCACCTCCCTTGAGATAATCCTCTGTAGCTCTGTCTGCCTCAGAGATGTGCTGCTCCTTTTTCTGAGCCACTTACGCTAACCAAACTATTAGCACCTGCTGAACCTCCTCTCCATCAGCCATCAATCATCAGCAATCAGGCAGTTACTTGATCATTAGTCGAGAGGGGAAAAAACACTTCAAAGTACTAAAAATATTCCCACAGTGACTTTGTGCATAAAATAATTATTTTCCATCTATTAATCCACTTATTGCCTCTATGCATTAGGGAAACTTAAAAATGCCATGCACATGCATCAATTTAATTCAGTGTATGATAGGCTTGTTTATGCACAGTTACTAGGAAAGCAATGCATGGCACATGCAAACAATGCTAAGATATTATATATGTTATTTACATTTTTTAGTTTTTACATATCATTTTTATCACCTTTCTTGATAAAAGAAGACAATTAAAAAATAAAACGAAACAAAATGAGGCCACAGGCAACACACACACACACACACACACACAAAACAAACCCATTGCCATCAAGTTGATTCGACTTTATAGGATAGAGTAGAACTGCCCCATAGGGTTTCCAGGGAGCAGCTGGTGGATTCAAACTGCCAACCTCTTGGTTAGCAGCCAAGCTCTAAATCACTATACCACCAGCGCTCCTCAGACAAGACATAGCTAAGTGCTATTTAGTATTCAGTGCCAAGTAGGGCTCTAAAATCCTTACATATGTTAACTCTGAATCCTCAAGATCATCCTATGAGGAAGGTACGGCTTTTATCCCCACTTTACTGATGAAATCTGAGACAGAGAGAGATTAATTGATTTGCCTAAGATCATACAGCTGATAAATGGCATGGCTGGGATTCCAGCTGAAATAATCTGGCCCTAGATTCCATATCCTTAGCCACAAGGGACAGCAAGACATAAAAATACATGAAATGTTAGACACACACAAGCAAATTAATGAGAAGCGCATTGTGTTTTTGTTCCTATTGTTTTGATGAATATCCATATAAACTTTATTCATATTTTCTTGAGACATATGGAGATGTCATCTAGCAACAGATTAATAATAGCAACAATAAAGATAATAAAGACAATAGCGAAAGTAGTTGTTGTTATGCACGGTAGAGTTAATCCCGACCCACAGAGACCCTATATGATACAGTAGAACTGCCCCGTAGCATTACTTTCCTAGGCTGTAATCTTTACAGGAGCAAATCACCAGGTCATTGTAAGACACTGTAACGTTCTTTACATATCTCATCTCTTGTGACAGGTTACAAGCCCCACACTCACTCATAGTTGCACAGATGAAAAATTGACTATATTTAAATCATCATTTAAATGATCATGCCAAAATTTAGGTGAGACATGTTCAGTGTGACTAATTAAAATATTATTTTGCAATACTGTGTAATTTGCTTGAGTCTTTCATTGTTGTTGTTAGCTGTCGTCAAGTCTGCCCCAGCTCATGGCGACCCTATGCACAACTGGGTGAAGTGCTGCCCTGGCCTGGGACATCCTCATGATCCACTGAGGCTGGAGCCATTGTGATCCACAGAAGTAGATCACCAGGCCTTTCTTCCTAGTTCTTATTAGTCTGAAAGCCCTGCTGAAACCTGTTCAGCATCATAGCAACAGGCAAGCTTCCACGGGCAGACAGGTGGTAGCTGCACATGGGCCCATATTTTCCTACATTTGGGAATTTGCTCCTTAAAAATATCTTTATAGGATACGAAAAATGTAGAGAAACTTTCACATAGGAATATTTATTCTTGACTCTTGTCCACATATCACTTGCAATTTTAGTTGCTAAATGTATTTATGCACGTACAGATATATCAGCTCTGCATTTGACAACTGTAGAATCCATTGCACCTAGTAGATGAAAAATATATAAGTCTATGTAGGAGTGAATTGGAAAAGCTATAATGAAAATGTGTATTTCTCTTCATTGGTTCCCATGACATTAGAAAAGCTGAACAGGTATTTTAAATATCTACTCTTAGGTTATAATGAACTGAACTTGCCCAGCAGCTGTGCAGGCATGTCTAATGCGGCTATCTGTTTCTGCAACACAATATCTTTTACAAAGAGATGCAAATGAAAAGAGAACAGAAGCTTGGAAAAAGGATAGATGAATTTCACATGCATATTTTTTTTTCCTGCAGTTATGACTTAATTGAGTAATCCATTCTCTTTAAATGAGTACTTATTTATCATATTCTTTTGTGATCAGTGATTATGCTTGTATTTATAAATAAACATAAATATGCTAAGACAATAAAATATTGGAATGGGAGAAAGAATTGATGAGTAGAAAAATGATGGCTCACAATGCTAACACTCTCTCTCTCTCTTTTGAATGACCACTTAGAAAGGGCTTTGAAAACAAACACTCTTTAAATATTTAGGTGTATATGCCTTTCTGAGTAGAAACCATTTTCAAAAGTAGAACCTTAAAAGCAAAATTATTGATTATTTTTTGTTTTCTTTTCTGAGATAAGAATTCTTATATTTTTTATACTTAGATAAAAGTATCTCTAATAATACTAATCCAGATTCTAATTCTCTTTCCTGATATTTTTACATGCAGAAAAGTTGTAAATTAAGATCCTAAAGCATAGTTGGGGAAGAAAGGTGGAAAGGAAGTAAAAATGGGGAAACCCTGGTGGCGTGGTGGTTAAGACTTATGGCTGCTAACCAGAAGGTCGGCAATTTGAATCCACCAGGTGCTGCTTGGAAACCCTATGGGGCAGTTCTACTCTGTCCTATAGGGTCACCATGAGTTGGAATGGACTCGACGGCAAGGGGTTTGGTTTTTTGGTTTGGTTAGGGCAGGAATGTCATGAAATGTACAATTCATATACTTATATTTCATTCATATATGTATGAAGAGAGAGAGAATTATATACATTAAAAACGATAAAGAGGTACATAAAACTTAATTCAATAATTACTAAAACCTCTACCTATTTGTTACAAAGCTAGTTCAGGAGAGAGATCCAACAAGATTAAGAAGTGTAGGAAAAAAAAAAATCTGAGAAAGAGAAGTAGAAAAAAGAGGAAACACAGCGACCACCACAGAGAGAAAGTGTGACAAGGAATCAACTAAGAAGGGGTAGAAATAAAGAGACACAGATATTCCAAGAGATCAATAAACCTTGGGGAAAGAGAGAGGAGGAATATTTGAATGTTAATGTCAATATTAATGTTGAATCACATATACACTTGAGTCTGGCAGGTCCATCTCTTACTAAATGTGTCAAGTTTCACGATATATTCATCTTAGCACCATTTTTCACGTGTAACGATAGGCCTTATATTATCTATGTTAATAAGTTATTCTGAGAATTAAATGGTACAAATACATGGAAGTGTCTAGCCCAGAGAATATTTGAAAATTACTTTTAAAAGTAATTTACTTAATTGATTAACCAAAATGGGAAAATAATACCTAAGGCCATATTTAGAGGAAAGAGTTAGAGAGGATGAAGAAAAAGAAAAGATGACATTAAAAAATAATAATCAGAGAGTTAAACATACATATAAGAAGAGAAAGAAGACACACAGTTAATTTTAACTTAAGATTTTTACAACCACAGAAAATAAATATTTTTAGCTTAATGGACTTTATTGCAAATCATTCTGATGAATTTTGGGAATACACAACCATAAAGTTTGCCAAAGCATTGAAAGATCAAGATCAAAGTAATTTTCATTTTACTCCCTTATTAAAAGGAAATACTTTCCCTCAGATTAAAAGCAAGGTCAACTTTGTGGGAATTTGCCAAGAAATGTGCCTATTCCCATACCTGTGACTAGGCATAGCTGAACATTCAAAAAACTTATCTTTTTCTTTTGTCAATGGAAAAATGCTAACATTCTCTGCTCTAAAAACAAGAAAGATGTCCCTCAAAATGCAAAGAAAAAAACAAAAGTTATTTTCAGATAGAAGCCATCGAGTTATTTCCACCAAAGACACTTAAAGTCATTTTTAATTTTGCAGTTACTTATTGAGATCTCCTTTATTTTTGTTTTAATAAACTAGAAAAACTTAAGCAGATTGCTAAATTGAGTCTAATGTTCAGAAATTTTCCTCCCTCCTTTAAAATTCCTGAAAATTTTAAAATTTTAGTCTTTTTTAAAATCCTTGATGTTTTTTAAATTGATCATTCATTCAAAAAAATCTTCAAATTTCAGGTGAGAAACAAAATACATTAAAAAGTAAGGATAATTCTTACATAGTGTTATGTACTGAATAGGTGATAAGTAAACTTGCTTTGATGATATCTATTTAAATATTATATAAATGTGCAAGCATGGCATTTTGACTGCAAAACATTATATTTAAATATGTTAATAAGCATATAAGTCCTAATTAAGAATTGATTTCAGTAAAAAAGGTGATAATTTAATGAGAGGCATTTTGATTTAGCTATTCATTTATAAACTAGAGTTAGGCTTTTATCAGAATCCTATTTCAGATAGTAAAAAATGTTGAATAGAAGACAGAATTAAGTATTTATCTGGATGATTCTTGCAAATGATGCATATATTAATTATCCAAACTGAATGAAATGTATAATTCACTTCATTTTTCTTTTCAGCCTGCATATGTTTAAACAAATGCCTGTTTTACCAGATTTTTGGCAATAACAATCATTAATTATTTCTTAAAATGTTCATTTTATTTACATGCATATTGACTGCATGTAAACATTCAAAATAGCCCTTGCTCTTGTACCTAATATCTGCATTGAGCTTCCCTCCTTTTAAATTGCTTTTACATACATTATTCAGTTGCACATCTCAGCAAACCTGTGAGATATATAGTAATGATCCCTCTTTTGTAATAAAACTTTGATTCAGAGTAACTTTAAGGGGCTTTCTCAGAAACTAAGTGGAGGGGCAAGGACTTCCCCCATGTCTTATGATTTTAGGTTCTATGTTATTTCCACTATATCATACTGTTTGATGTAGAGATTAGATCATAGATTCCGGCACCTTATTGCCTGGCTTCAAATTCTTCCTTCTTTATTTACTAGTTGCTTGACATTGAGAATGTTAATTTATCTTTCTGGGTCTTAGTTTCTTCATCTGCAACATAGAAAGGATAGTGATAATATCTGTCTACAGGGCTAACCATATAATATGCAGAGTCCAGTGAAAAGTAAATATGTGGGGCCCTTTGTTCAAAAAACAGGAAAAAAAATTACTGTTACTGGTATTAAATATAAACTCTTTTCCTTTCTTTTACAATGTCTCTTTATTTGTAATGATGTTTTTTGTATCCAATTTGATATCATTCTAAGTAAAGCAAAAATTAAAATCTTAAGTTATCAGCATGAATTATACCATTCATATTTATATTGTACAATTCCAGTTTTAAATACAAATATAACAGCATTTAACTTGTATATGAATCACTGATACATAATTCTTCTTTCACAGCTCTTACACAGATACATATTTTACTTTTATCAAAAGAGTAGAAATGCTGTACAAAACAAACTCAACTGTTATTTTACTTCTTGAAACATTCTGTCAACTCTACCTGTGGCTAACTGATGAGTAAAGAAATATTAAAAGGAAAAATGATTTGCTCTATCTTTCCCTTTCTTTCTATGTCATCCTTTTAGCATTAATGACTCACTAGTACAGGGGAGTAATATGAGTAAGAAAGGATATGCTAGGGCTCCTTAATTGTTCATGTTTCCTAGAACACTACCGCCTTCTTTTAGTGTTCTAAGCAAGTTCTTGTTGGAAGGGAAAGCATGGTCCCAACAAAAACCTCCACTTACTTAGTAGTAGATACAGCACACTACCTTACCTTGTACTTGCTCTGAGTCTCTGTGAACTCCCATACTATTGTGGGTCCACTGGAATTCTGGACTCTTGGGACATTGTGAATGCTGTATGTAAATAAGTTGGCAAGAAACAGGGACAAACATATCTGGTGTTCCTCTACTCGTGTGCATGCTTCATTGTCCCATAGGACTTCACTTAAAACACATATTCAAAGGTAAAATTATTTAGAGTATCAACATGATAGCAGCAGGATACTAAACCAAGCACAGGGCTCTTTTGAGCATGAGGTCTTGTACAACTGCACTGTTCTCACATCCATGAAGCTGGCCCTGTCTGCCTCAAAGGGTTACTGGAAAGATTTCATGAGCTAATATATATGGGTTATCCAGAAGAGTTCTTTATTCTTAGTCAACAGTTGGCAAATGTCAACCTAATATTATTAAGTAAACAGAGGTAAATCCTTATTTTATTGTATTAGGGATACCTGGGTTAAGCTAATCAGTTTATATTATCTGGAAGACTTCAGCTGAAATGGGTAGTCCCAGATTGCAAGTACAATAAAAAATAGCAAGCCTTATATAAATGATACAGGAGCCATTGAATCAGGAATCCACTCAGAGTTGAGTCATAATTTTTGGCAGCACTAAAAGAACAACTGAGACAAAACATTCTAGATTAGATTAAAAGAGTTTACCCTAGATGTTGAAAATACATACTTAAGAGTCAGAAAAACCTAAGTCTATAATTTGTATAATCTTGGTTAGATCCTGTGCAATCTCTGTAATCTCTGGCCTCAGTTTCATTGTCTGTAAAATGCTAATAATAATTACACATAGCTAAGGAGTTCTATGTGTCAATATCAACTCGACGGAAATGGTTTAAGGAGCCGTGGTGGCACAGTAGTTAAGCTCTTGTCTGCTAACCGAAAAGATCGGCTGTTGAAACCCATTAGTTGCTCCATGGGAGAAAGATATGGTAGTCTGCTTCCGTAAAGATTACAGCCTTGGAAACCCTAGGGGGCAGTTCTACTCTGTCCTATAGGGTCACTATGATACAGGATCCACTTGAAGGCAATGGGTGGGTTTTAAGGTTTGTTTTAAAAATTAAATCAGGTAATGAATGTTAACCATTTATTCAGCTATTCTTACTATTATTGTATTTGTTATTAAATTTACAATTTTATAACAATTTAATTAGCACCTGCATCATATAAAGCATTGTACTGAGAAAAGGGAAAGGACTATTAAAAATAAATAAAACACATTCAGGATATACATATCTAATTGATTGTTTTCTCTGGTTCAAAAAATATACTAGCTATAGAGACAATAAATAAATGCACCCTGTATTGTTTCCAAAATTCTGAAGCCCGGTACATTCTTTTTCTGAGCAGACCTCCATAAGCCCACACTGTGCTGGTTTTGTCACTTCTCCACAATCAGTTCAGTGACATTGTAATGCAAAACTGAATCCTGCTCTAAAGGAGTCACAAATGAATAAGTGATAAAGGAAAAGGGTAATTCATGCACCAGAACTTATGTCAACTTCTAGGAAAAGGAAATTAAAAAAAAAAGAAAACTTTTAGATGTAACATTTGTCTTTTGGAATACTTACCATCTAGTCTAAATTCATTGATAATATTTTAACTATTCCTCCAAAATGAAAGAAAACCACTCTAAAGTATCCAAATGATTTGATTTGTGCTTTGCTTATTCTCAAAATTCTTTGGGTAATTTTGTGTATAATGCCATGTTTTCATTTCCTTTCCATTCACCAGTTACACATACTGTTTCTGTACTCCAAATCTAGATCTAGATCTGTATTTTGGTATTCTACTCAGGGACCTTCCATTTGATCTGATTTCTCTCAACCTTTCACTCAATCAAGTAATGTTCTCATTTTGAAATGCTAATGTTCTGCTTTATATAGCAGTTAGTTGAGAACTTGTGACAATTCCATTTAGCCTATGGTAAATATTTCAGGTTTTTCTTTCTTTTTTTTTTAAGGTCCCTCACCTTACAGCTTAATAAATTGTCACAGTTGATACAGAAACACACAATAGTTTAAAAACTTTTTTTATTTCTATTTACTTCTTATTTTACGTTGTTTATTGGCTGTTTAAAATCCTTTTTCCTAGACCCCAACAACTGTTACATATAATCACATTAACATCCCCAAATAAGTACTAATTAAATGAATCAATTACTAGTTAAATATTTTAAATAGTTACTATTGTTTTAAGATGTGTATATATATATAAATGTATGTGTGTGTGTATATATATGTATATATAAATAAATTTATAAGCCTATAAATTGTTGTTCTCTTTAGTTATAAGTTTCTTCTCAAGGAGAAGCTAGGAACTTTCAAGTAACCAAGTTTTTCACTATACCTTGATAACATTTTAGTAGAAATACAGTACCTATAATTCACAAAAAAAGACCAGACTTACCAGTCTGACAGAGACTGGAGGAACCCCCCAAACTATGGCCCTGAACACTCTGCTAACCCAGAACTGAAACCATTCCTGAAGTCCACTTTTCAAAGATTAGACAGGCTTATAAAACAAAAAATAACATACATGAGGAATGTGCTTCTTAGTTCAATCAAATATGCAAGACCATATGGGACCCTACTGTCCAAAAGCAAGATGACAAGGCAAGAAGGGACAGCGATTGGACAAATGGGCACAGAGAACCCAGGGTGGAAAGGGGGAGCATGCTATCACATTATGGAGATGGCAACCAATGTCACAAAACAATATGTGTACGAATTTTTGAATGAGAAATCAACTTGAGCTGTAAACTTTCACTAAAGCGCAATAAAAGAAAAAGAAAAATCGAAGAAATGCCAATAAAAACAAACCAAACCTTTTGCTGTCGAGTCGATTCCCACTCACAGTGACCCTACGGGACAGAGAACTACTCTATAGGGTTTCCAAGGAGTGGCTGCTGGATTCGAACTGCTGACCTTTTGGTTAGCAGCCACACTCTTAATGCCGTACCTATAATTCCATCAGACCTTACTTCATTAATTTATTCAAATCTTGTTTATAGAACATCTTTTGTGTCAAGTATTTTAGTAGAAACTAAGATTTAAGAGTGAACAAATTGAAAATCTTTCTTTATAGTACTTATTTAGAATTTACTTATTTGTTCATTTTATAATTATTTTTAGGCTATTTACTTCATTGTAAGTCATTTGTTCAACCTTAATCATAAAGTTCAACTGCAAATGTTTGCATGAGGTTTTTTGTTTGTTTGTTTTTGCTTTTTTTTGTATTTTTTTAGTAGCTTATCAAGCATAAAATACAATAGGACAAACATGTTCAAATTCATGTCCCCGGACTGGTACTGTAACTCTGTTTTAGAGTTCCATAGCAAAAAAGAAAGAGTAATAGTAAAGGCAACACTGCACAAAGCTTAATTCAATTTAAAGTTCTTTTGTTTTTAATTGTATGAATATGATTATTATACTTTTTAATTAAAATGTCCTTTTTTATGAAATGTTAGTGGTATAGACAGTGTTTGTATATTAAACAACGGAATACTTAATCACTCTAATTTAAAAAAAAAAATTTTCCTTAAAATTCAAAGGAAATAAAATAGTTGTTATTTCAGGAAGAACTGAGATAAGTAGTTCTTTAAGGTAGAAATTACTTTTCAAATTGAATAATTAACCTCTACTTTATACATGGTGCCCTGGTGGTACCGTGGTTAAGAGCTTGACTTCTAACCAAAGGGATAGCAATTCTAATCTACCAGTGGCTTTTTGGAAACCCTGTGGAGCAGTTCTACTCTGTCCTACAGGGTCACTATGAGTCGGAAATTACTCGACAGCAAATGTTTTTTTTTTTCTGGTTTTATTTTATAGATAACTTGTATATCATATTTTCACAGACATCGAGTTAAGGACAAGTAAAGTATTTTGAGGTATCCTACTCAAATTAATATTTCAATCCTAATAGTTTAAGTCAGATTTACCCACATATACGCTCATGCCCTAAATATGAAATATTCTGTTAAAATAATGATAATGAGGATATTAGCTGACCAGTCATATTTAATTAGCTATATAGCTTTGATGGCCTGTTTGGAAGCTTGAATACTGGCATGATCGGTTGGCACAAAAACGTATGGGATAAAGCCAAGCCTCTCCCATACACATGAAAAGTGCCATACTCATGATCTCTACACCGTATGTTGGATATTACTGAGATGGAAAATGAAGCAAGTTTAAACGTTTTTCTCTCAAATTAAAAAAAACATTAAGCCAAACAAAAGGTCTAATCAGCCTTTGAAACAATGTCATTAGATGATGCCTGTAAAAGTACAAGATATTCTATTTCAAGTAAAATATTAGCATATACATCACAGTGAAAGTTTACCTTGGATCTTGCTTCATAAACTATTATTTTAGAAATTTAAAAAATTGCCTAAAGTTCATTTTCTCATACAGATGTGTTATATTTCCCTATTTTAAGGCAAATCTTCACGGTAAAGTTTAGAGTGATTAGGATAGACTGAAGAGAGAATTCATTCCAGAACCTTGTTGTTGTAAACATTATAAATTTTTAAACAAATCATGAGAGAGAATTTTCTGTACCAAGTTTTCTTATTTTCAAATTCTTCAAATATTGCTTTTCTGTGCTTTTTTCCTGCTTCCTATGGTCTTGGCTAGATATGTTAGTATATTAGTATGACCTACATTTTTCTTTCTAAACTCATTTTCCCACTTCCCCTTAAAAAAAAAAAAAAAAGAAAAAAAAACCCTTATAGATTAGCAAACTGGCCTCAGTGCTGCTCCCAGAATACATTCATACTTCTTCCATATGTGCTTTTTTCTAATTTCTCTTTGAGATGCCATTTCAACAGGGGGGGAGGCAATGGAATACAGTGATCCTAGAGCAAGACTCTGTGAGTTTGAATCCCATCTCTATTACGTACAACTGTGAGTCCTGTCATAGTCTCTCTGAGCCTCAGTGTCTTCATCTATAGATTATGATAGGAAAGTTGCTATGAGGAATAAGTGAGAAAATACAAGCAAATCACTCAAAGCAGTGCCTGGCTCACAGTGTGCTTATAAAAAGCTTAGCAGTTACCATTGTCTGCTGAGATTCTTTTTATTTTCCAAGCCCCTCGTGAACCCTGCTTTCCAACACCTCAGACTTCATAATTTGCCCTGTGGCCCCATATGCTACTCATCCGTAGTCTCGTATTCAACCTCTTGTTACTGTTATTGCTGTGCTACCCTTTGCTTCCTAATAGATTATAACTGTCTTAGGGTAGAAAAGAAAAACAAAACAAACCCGAGTCTGACGCATAGCAACCCTATAGGACAGAGTAGAACTGCTCTATAGGGTTTCCAAGGAGCAGTTGGGGGATTTGAACTGGTGACCTTCTGGTTAGCAGCTGTAGCTCTTAACCACTGCACCAACAGGTCTCCTCTTAGGGTAGAGCTAGTGCCTATTTTCTTCATAAAATTCTAAAGTGTCTTCACATGAGAAACATATGGTAAAATGAAGGGTTATAGATCCAAAATTTGCAGTGATAAGCCATTGATACTTGCAGTGGCTTGTAATCTGCCAGTACTTGTTCTTGGGCATATATGTAATTATTCTCTTTCTTTAACCATATGACAGAGGCGGCAAGTATTTTGTTAATTGTTCAAAGTAGTTGTAACAAATTCATGAAAGTTTGCAAGATTACAAACTGCTGATGTTTCTGTGAGTGAAAGAAATGTCTTTGACATGGGGCCAATGCATCAGTTTCAGATATTGTCAACCATTTCATGATCATGGCTGTTCACACATGAGCTGGTTTTCTTCTTTGTGGGAACATGACAGTTTTGAACTTCACCCATGCTGAAGGTAGGCATTGCCAAGTGGCTTATTGAAATGTGAGCAGATATGACATGTGTCACTTCTTAGTGAACGTTTTTTAAAGCCAGCATATAATTTTTTACATTCCTTCCTCCAGCTGCTGTTATCAGTGACACAAGTATTGAGAGGAAGCCTTGGTAAGCCTGAGTCCCTGACTGACCCCCACCCCAATGCAGTGTGTTAAAAATATGGTGCAAGTGAAAACTGAATCTTGGATTGATTAAGCCACTGTGGCTTTTTTTTTTTTTCCTTAGCATAACCTAACTAACCCAGACTAGACACCAGCTTTCTTCAGATTTCAGGTAGGTGGGTAGTGATGATTGCTATTCCTCCAATAATATTACTCCTATTTCTAACACTACCACTCCCATCAATATCAACCCCCCCAACTAATTATTACATTTGTTATTAGAGTGCTAGCTATGAAACAAGCTTGAGACAAGTTTTTCCAAATTCTGCAAGATAAATAATGTCATAAACACTGCTGACCTGTTCGGCACCATCATATTCATTGAATGGAATTGTGATTGTCCACTTGAAGTTGTGCTTGAAGAGAAAGGCAAGGGATTTTCTAACACTGAAATTAGAGAACGCTTGCTTTACCTACCTGGAGATGGAGGTATTACTCACAGCCCCTACTGAAGTCATTAGTTGGCATAACTGGAAATAAATTTTTATCAGGGATTAAGGACTGGCCAACTAGAACACAGACGCAATATAGATATTGTTTTACAACAATGAAATGTGTGTTACAGAAATATGGGCAATTTTATATAAGTTAAAAAATTTATGAGATTTGTGGTGACATCACATAACAAGAGCAAAAGCAAAAGAACTCTGAGATTTTGATTGACCTTTGTTGCTTTTTTTTCATGGCCAATTGCTACATCATGGTGCAGTAGAAAGAACGTGAGTTTTGGAGTTAGATCTTGGGTTAATTCCAGGTTAGGCTCTCTGCTAGCTGTGTGATGTTGAGCTCTCAGTTTCCTTCTAAATGGCAGTTTCATCATCCAGAAAATGGGGATAAAATATTTACTTCATAGGTTTTGGATGAGAAGTAGAAGAAATACAGTACATTTCTCTGGAGGGTTCATCTTCATAACTGGTATCTATTTGAAACTCCTTCATGTATTTAGCCCAATATTTACCTAGTGCCTCTTTTCCCCTAATCCCTTCCCCTTCCTTTATTCAAGATTGTACTAAGTAAAGCCTCAGAACCATTCACACACACTATGGCGTTTTTTATTGATCATTTACCAAGATGGCTCTTGGACTCTAAGGCAGAATCTCACAAGTTTAGTGTTGAAAACTTTTACAGTACACGAATATGCAGACACACTACATCAAAGTGCAAATATCCATGCAAATTCAAGCCATATGGAGAAGAACATTTCTGTCTGCATGTGTATGTGCTCATGTCTTTCTCTCTTTCACATACAACAGACACACACACACACCCCAGGACCCATAGATAAAAGCAGGTTGATTATCTATTCATTCCCTGCCAAATTTCTGTGACTTTCTTTTTTTAGCTTTGGCAGCAAATAGAGTTGTTTTTAACAGTTTTTAAGATAGGACTTCTTACGTTCCTTTTCTATGTGGGAGAGAGTCACTGATTGAAGCTATGGGCACTTGGACAGGTAGAAATAAAATAGAGATTTTTATAATATAAGAGAAGGTTATGAACGAAATAAGATATATTGTTATATTGCTTGGATTTTCTGTATCTTTACTGTGCACAACTTGCATTATCATATTTGTGAACAGACATATTAAATGGTTTGAAATACACCTTCCCATCTCATCTATAATAGTTAATGTCAAGGATGTATATCATATGCAACGCATAATATGGTGTTTCTTTCCAAAGTAACAAAATTGCTGGTGTTGTGAAATGAAATCTGACAAAACATTATTAACATAAAGCCTAGCACTTAGAAGACATTCAAAAATATTTGTTTAATGAGTTAAGCCCTTTAACTCACTGTATTATACTTGAAATCTTTATATGAATATTGGAATCCTAAAAAGGAAATTGGGCAGGCATATGGGCAGAATTGGTGAAAGGAACAAGTGGTTCAGTTCAGGATGCCTGTAAACCCACAACTCAAGACTGCCGTTCCCTACCTAGAGACACTGGGGTGGCAAGAATAATCAGTGACAGGGATCCACCCTTAGTAATTGTTCTGGCCTGAGAAGCTTCTTTGACTCATGGCCCTAAGACTCCCTCTTCTCTGCCCAGAGACACCAGAGCACTTTGAGAGCATCAGAAGATACATTCCAAAACATCCCTTCCCTCACCAAAACACCTAGTAGCCCATCCAGGGGGTAAAACTTTCCATTCCCTCTGTTAGCACCAGGAGAGACCAGGGAGACTCCAGCTGAAATAAATCATTCCAATGGAAAGAAAATTAGAAAAGAATTTTGGAGCATCAGGAAGGAAGAAGGAACAATAAAAAGAGCAGAAATACATATAAATGCAATAAAATATCCTTTTCTTCATGAGTTTAATAAATTATATTTCATGATTGAAACAAAAATTATAACACCATCTTATACTTACACTAAAAATATTTAAAAATGGGACTGAACTTCACTCCAAGTGGCAAAATGTTGATACCAGTGATTATTATAATGTTACAGACACATATTGTAATAGCACATAAGAACCACATGAAAACTATACAAAGAAGTATATTCAAAAACAGTATGAATAAATCAACATAGAATTTTACAACAACATGTTGTAGTAACCCACAGGAGGGAAAGCAAAGAGAAATAGAGGACCACAACTCAGAGGTAACAAACAAAAAATGAATAATAAAATGGAAGACATAGGTGCTAACATACCAATAATTATCTTAAATGTTAATAGTCTAACTACACCATTAAAAGACACAGGTTGACCAAGTGAGTAAAGAGACTCAACTATACTTACAAGAAACTCCCTTAATATTCGTACTGAAATGCATGTTGAAAATAAAAGAATGAAGCAGGGATATACTGTGCGAACATTAATCAAAAAGAAAAAAACAAGTATAACTATATTGACAGCTTATAAAATAGACTTCAGAGCACAAAAGATTAATAAGGATGGATAAGGATATCACATAATGGTAAAAGAATCATTCCACCAGGAAAATATAAAGATACTAAATGTGCACACATCAAATACAGAGCCTCAAAATAACAAAGCAAAAATTGAGGGAACTGAAAGTAGAAGAAGACAATTATAGAAGGGACTTCAACACCCTACTCACATCAATTGATAGAACTACTGAACAGAAAATCATTAAAGAAGAACCGAACAAGACAATTAACTAACAAAGTCTAATCAACATACATAGAACACTATCCAACAACAGAAGAACGTACTTTTTTTTCAAGCACCCATGGAACATTCAAAAGCATAGACCATAGCCTGGGCCATAAAACAAACCTCAACTCATTTTAAAGAAATGAAATCTTACAGAGTGTGTTCTCTGATCTGACTGTAATCAAACTAAGAATTTAATAACAGAACAAAAACAGAAAAATCTCTAATCACTTGGAAATTATACAACAGACATCTAAATAAACGGTGCATCAAAGAAAAAAACCCAAATCTTTTGCTGTCCAGACGATTCTAACTCATGGCAACGCTGCAGGACAGAGTAGAACTGCCACATAGGGTTTCCAAGGAGCAGCTGGTAGACTTGAACTGCTGACCTTTTGGTTAGCAGCCATAGCTCTTAGCCACTGTGCCACCAGGGCTCCATGTATCAAAGAGGAAGTCTCAAAAGAAACATAAAAGTACATATAATTTAGTAAAATTAAAATATTACATCTAAAAACAAATAGGATGAAGTTAAACAATGCTGATGGGAAATTTGTAGCATTAAATTCTCACATTAGTGACAAAGGTAACCTATAAATCAATAATTTAAGTTCCCATCTCAAGAATCTAAAAAAAAATAGCAAAATAAAACCCAAGCAGACAGAAGGAATAAAATAATAAAGATATCATTATAAATAAATAAACTTAAAAGTACAAAAATAAAGAAAATTAATAAAACAAAATGCTGGCTGTTTGAAGAAAATAATAATAATAATGTGGACTAACCTCTAACAAAACTGCCAAAAATAAATGGAGACAAGAGACAAGTCACCAATACCAGGAATGAATAGGGAAAATCACTAATGTTTCTTCAGCTGTGAAAAAGATAATAAAAATACTACAAACAACAACTTTATGTTCATAATTTAGAAATCTTAAATGCACCAATTCCTCAAAAACTGTAAACTACCAAAACTCAACCAAGATGGAATAGATGTATGAGAACTATACTGCTATTAAATATATTGAATTTGTAGTTAAAAATATCCATAAAAAGCATTCTACAGGCCAGAATGCTTTAACCAGAGAATTTTAGCAAACCTATAAAGAAAATAGAAGAGATAGAAACCTCCCCAACTCATTTTATAAGGGCAATATTACTTTGATTGCATAACCAAACAAACACAATCCCAAAAAAGAAAAAGGAAAAATGAAATCAACAAAAACAAAAAAAAATTAAAAAAAGAAACAAACCAACAACAAAATCATCAAAAAAAATTAGGAAGCAAAATGCAACAGTATATAAAAATAATTATACATCCTGACCAAATGGAATTTGGTCGAGGTATAGGGTCACTTTGAGTTGCAATGGACTTGACGGCAGCAGGGTTTATTCAAGTCTGGTTTAATATTTGAAAATAAATTAATGAATCAATAATATAAACAAACTAAAGAAGAAAAAACATATGATCATATTAACTGATGCAGAAAAATAAACATTTGAGAAATTCCCAACATTTATTTTTATTCAGTGCTGTGAGCAAGTTAGGAATACAGGTAAATTAATAATTCAATACCTTTCCTGACTTTAAACCATGCAGTATCCCCTTGTTCTGTTCAAACAACTGCTTCTTGATCTGTGCACAGGTTCCTCATGAGCACAATTAAGAGTTCTGGAATTCCTGTTCTTCGAAATATTATCCACAATTTTTTATGATCCACACAGTTGAATGCCTTTGCATAGTCAATAAAACACAGGTAAACATCTTTCTAGTATTCTCTGCCTTCAGCCAGGATCCATCTGACATCAGCAATGATATGCTTGGTTCCACATCCTCTTCTGAATCCAGCTTGAATGTCTGGCAGTTCCCTGTTGATATACCACTGCAGCCGCTTTTGATGGTCTTCAGCAAAATTTTACTTGAGTGTGATAATAACGATATTGTTTGATAATTTCCACATTCTGTTGGATCACCTTTCTTGGGAATAGGCATAAATATGGATCTCTTCCAGTCAGTTGGCCAGGCAGCTCTCTTCCAAATTTTTTGTCATAGATGAGTGAGCACTTCCAGCAATGCATCCATTTGTTGAAATATTGCAATTGATATTCTGTCAGTTCCTAGAGCCTTGTTTTTCTCCAATGCCTTTGGTGCATCTTGGACCTCTTTCTTCAGTACCATCTGTTCCTGATCATATGCTACCTTCTGAAATGGTTGAACATTGACCAATTCTTTTTGGTATAATGACTCTGTGTATTCCTTCCGTCTTCTTTTGATGCTTCCTGCATTGTTTAGTATTTTCCCTGTAGAATCCTTCACTATTGCAGCTTGAGGCTTGAATTGTTTCTCAGTTCTTTCAGCTTGAGAAATGTTGAGTATGTCCTTCCCTTTTGGTTTTCTATCTCCAACTCTTTGCATATGTAATTATTATACTTTAGTTTGTCTTCTCGAACCACCCTTTGAAATCTTCTGTTCAGTTCTTTTCCTTCATCATTTCTTCCTTTTGCTTTAGCTACTCAATGTTCAAGAACAAGTTTCAGAGTCTCTTCTGACATCCATTTTGGTCTTCTCTTTCTTTCCTTTCTTTTTAATGACATCCTGCTTTCTTCATGTATAATATCCTTGATGTCATTCCACAACTTGTCTGGTCTTCAGTCATTAGTGTTCAATGCATCAAATCTATTTTTGAGATGGTCTCCAAATTCAGGTGGGATATACTCAAGGTCATACTTTGGCTCTCATGGACTTGTTCTAGTCTTCTTCAGCTTCTACTGGAACTTACATATGAGCAACTGATGGTCTGTTCCACAGTCAGTCCCTGGCCTTGTTCTGACTGATGGTATCGAGCTTTTCCATAGTCTTTTTCCACAGACGTAGTTGACTTGATTCCTGTGTATTCCATCTGGAGAGGTTCACGTGAATAATTGCCATTTAAGTTGTCAAAAAAAAGGTATTTGCAATGAAAAAGTTATTGGTCTTTCAAAATTCTATCATGCCACCTCTGCATTGTTTCTATCACCAAGGCCATATTTTCCAACTACTCATCCTTCTTCTTTGTTTCCAACTTTCACATTCCAATTCCCAGTAATTATCAGTGCATCCTGATTACATGTTTAATCAATTTCAGACTGCAGAAGTTGGTAAAAATCTTCAATTTCTTCATCTTTGGCCTTAGTGGTTGATACATAAATTTGAATAATAGTCATGTTAATCGGTCTTCTTGTAGGTGTATGGATATTCTCCTATCACTGACAGCATTGTACTTCAGGATAGATCTTGAAATGTTCTTTTTGACGATAAATGCAACGTCATTCGTCTTCAAGCTATTGTTCCTGGCGTAGTAGACCATATGACTGTCTGATACAAAACGGCCAATACCAATCCGTTTCGGCTCACTAATGCCTACGATACCGATGTTCATGTGTGGTTTAAAGTCAGAAAAGGTGTGCGTCAGGATTGTATCCTTTCACTATACCTATTCAATCTGTATGCTGAGCAAATAATCCTAGAAGCTAGAAACTATAAAAAAGAACAGTGTATCAAGATTGGAGGAAGATGCATTAGCAACCTATGTTATGCAGATGTCACAACTTGCTTCCTAAAAGTGAAGAGGACTTGAAGCACTTACTGATGAAGATCAAGGACTACAGCTTTCAGTATAGATTACACCTCAACATAAAGAAAATAAAAATCCTCAAAATTGGACCAATAAGCAACATCATGATAAACGGAGAAAAGACTGAATTTGTCAAGGATTTTGTTTTACTTGGATCCACAATCACCACCGATGGAACCAGCAGTCAAGAAATCAAAAGACAAATTGCATTGGGTAAACCTGCTTTAAAAGACCTCTTTCAAGTGTTGAAAAGCAAAGATGTCACTTTGAAGACTAAGGTGCCCCTGACCCAAGCCATGATGTTTTCAATCGCCTCATATACATGCAAAAGCTGGACAATCAATAAGGAAAACCAAAGAAAAATCGACGCCTTTGAATTGTGGTATTGGTGAAGAATATTGAATATACCATGGACTGCTAAAAGAATGAATAAATCTGTCTTTGAAAAAGTACAGCCAGAATGCTCCTTAGAAGCAAGGATGGAAAGACAAAATCTCACATACTTTCGACATGCTATCAGGACGGATCAGTCCCTGGAGAAGGACATCATGCTTGGTAAAGTAGAGGGTCAGTGAAAAAAGAGGAAGACCCTCAATGAGATGAATTGACACAGTGGCTGCAACAATGGGCTCAAGTATAACAACGATTGTGAGGATAGCGCAGGACCGGGTAGTGTTTCATTCTGTTGTACGTACGGTGACTATGAGTCAGGACCGACTGGATGGCACCTAACAACAACAACAGCAATTCAACATGATACAGATTCATACGAAAATGTATAGGCCCTATGTGATGGTTAATTTTGTGTGTCAAATTGGCTAGGCTATGGTGCCCGGTTGTTTAGCCAAATAGTAGTGTAGTTGCTGTTATGAAGTATTTATATATGATTAAATCAGGTGAACTTGAATAAAGCATATTACTTCCGTAACGTGGGTGAGGCTTAAATAATCAGTTGAAGGCCTTAAAGGCAAAAAGGTTATTTCTCTAGATGTATTCTGCCTCCAGGCTATAAAGAGATATTTTGTCAAAACCGCTTTTCTCTTCACTCTTCTCATCACCTGATGTATGAGTTTTGGACTTGCCAGCTCCCCACTGAGTCAGTTTCTTGGTAAATCAATCTCCCTCCCTCTCTCTCTGTAGGACAAAATAGAACTTTCCCATAAAGTTTCCAAGGCTGTGAATCTTTACAGAAAACTACTGTCACATCTTTCTCTCGTGGACTTGTTAGTGGGTTAGAACTGCTGACATTTTGATTAGCAGCCGAGCGCTTAACCACTGTGCCATCGGAGCTCCTCCATACAAATATATATACATCTCACTGATTCTGTTTCTCTGGAGAACTTTACTATGGCAATGTAGAATAGCTAAGACAATCCTGACAAAAAGAATAAGTTGAGATGTATCACTCTATCTGACGTTGTTAGTTGTATAACAGAATGAAACGTTACCTGGTCCTGTGCCAACTTCATGATCTTTGATAAGTTTGACTCCATTGTTGTAGCTATTATGTCAATCCATTTCACTGAGAGCTTTCTTACTTTCCACTGACCCTCTACTTTACCAACTATGTTGTCATTAATTCTTACTATATAGCTATGGTAATCAAGACAGTGTGATATAAGTGTGGTGTTATTGACTGAGAGCTAGATACATAGATCAATGGAATATAAAATAGAACCCAGATATAGGCTCATAAAAATATGTTCAACTGACATTTGATAAAGGTGAAAAAATAATTCAATGGAGTGTATGTAGTCTTTTCAATGAAATGGTACTGGAGCAATTGGAAATCTGTAGGCCAAAAATGTACCTTGACCTAAATCTCACACCCTATACAAACATTAACTCGAAATTGATCATGGATGAAAATATGAAACATAAACTACAAAACTCTTAGGGAAACTGGAGAAAATCTTATGAATCTAGGGCTAAGCAGAGACATGGCACGAAAAGCAAATATTGACAAAACCGGTTGCTGTCAAGTTGATTCTGACTCATAATGACCCTATAGGACAGAGAAGTTCCCCATAGGGTTTCCAAGGAGCAGCTGCTGGATTCAAACTGCTGGCGTTTTGATTAGCAGACGAGCTCTTAACCACTCCACCACCAGGGCTCCAAGTATTAATATACATTCTATCTATCTATTGAGATAAATACATATATTGACATATATCTGGGCATGTATATTCTGGTATCTAGACTACATAAAGAACCTTAAATATTAACAGTTTAAAAAAAAATCCAATTAGAAAGTGGGCAAAAGACACAAGCAGACATTCAGCTCTTAACCACTATGCCACCAGGGTTTCCAAAGAGTATATACAGATGGAAAATAAGCACATGGAAATATGTTCAACATTATTAGTCATCAGGGAGATGCAAATTAAGACCACAATGAGATATCAAAACATACGTAGAAGAGTACCAAACCGAAACCAAACACGTTGCTGTCCAGTTGATTCTGACTCATAGTGACCCTATAGGACAGAGTAGAACTGCACCACAGGGTTTCCAAGAAGCAGCTGAATTCGAACTGCCAACCTTCTGGTTAGCAGCGGAGCTCTTTAATCATTGCACCACCAGGATAGCTAAAATAAAAAAATAACGACAATATCAAATTCTGGCAAGGATTTGGAGAAACTGAATCATTCATACATTGCTAGTGGGAAAGTCAAACGAGACAACCATTCTAGAAAACAGTTTGACAATTTTGCCCAAAACTAACGAGCAAGTACTACATGGTCCAGCAATTTGAGTTTTGGTCATATATCCCAGGGAAATAAAAATTTATTTTCACACAAAAATCCCTACCTGAATGTTCACAGCATTATTTGTAATATTTGTTGTATTTGTAATAACTAAAAACGGAAGTCAGTTGAGACGCCCTTCCACAGGTCAATATTTAAACAAACGGTGACATAATAGGAAACCCTGGTGGCATAGTGGTTAAGAGCTACAGCTGCTAACCAAAAGGTCAGCAGTTCAAATCCACCAGGCACTCCTTGGAAACCCTATGGGGCAGTTCTGCTCTGTCCTACAGGGTCGCTATGAGTCGGAATCGACTCAACGGCAATGGTTTGGTTTTTTTTGTTTTGTGACATAATATGAAATGCTACACAGCAATAAAAAGGAATGAGCTGTTAATACACACAACAGTTTGAATGGATATTCAAGGAATTATTGAGTGAAAAAAAAATCTGATCCCAAAAGGATATATATTGTATTATTCCGTTTATATAACCTTTTTCAAATGAGAAAATTTTTTGAATAGAACAGATCACTGGTAACCAGGGCTTAGGAATAATATGTATGGGGGTGGGAGGGAAATGAGTGCCGTTAAAAAAGGGCAAGGGCAACATGAGTGATCCTTATGGTGATACCAAAAAAAAAAAAAAAAAAAAAACAACAAAAAACCCATTGCCTTCAAGTTGATTCCGACTCATAGTGACCCCATAGGACAGAGTGGAACTGCCTCATGGTTTCCAAGGAGGGGCTGGTGTATTTGAATCGTCGACTTTTTTTTGTTAGCAGCTGAACTCTTAACCACTGTGCCAGGACTGTTCAATAACCTGACTGTGATGGTGTATACATGGGCTTACACAGGTGATAAAATTATGTAGAACTAAATGCACACACACACACACACACACACACACACAAGTAAAACCGAGGAAATCTGAATAGATTGTAAATTGTATCAAAGTTAATATCCTATTGGTGGGATTATTCTATAATTTTGCAAAATTTCCCATTAAATGATACCATATAAAATGTATATTGGATTTCTCTGTATTATTTCTTACAACCACATTACACTTATTTCAATAAAAACTTCAGTTTTAAAGCATTAAGAGCAAATTGAGGAATGAAAACATTATATTTTAAAAATATCTTTGGACTCAAATATTTACTCTTAACATTTTCTTCTAATGACTAGTTCTTAAAAGGTGACAGATTATCAGATTTTGGGGTGATTTGCATAACTACCTTAGAAATATTTTAAAAATTCACCTCCTTAAGAATAATCATTATCATAAATAGAAGTTACAATCATTAATCGTTTTCTGCATCCTGTAAATTCACTGACATGGATTAACCCAAACTCGTTTTAGAGTTTCACTTTCCTAATGTTAACTAAAGAACATGACATGTTTATCAATTATTGCAACATTTATTTATCAATGAAAAGGTGTGTAGTCAATTGACTGTTCACATACACAAAAGTGAGTGATCGAGAGCATTGGAGAGAATCTTAATTTTGCTTCCTACAAATGGAGCTCAGGAAATGCTGGGCCATTGTGTATAATTAGCATTTTTGTAATATTTATTTGAAGTAATTAGGGCACCATTTACAACTAATAAGCACTGAAGACTATAGAGGCAGTCCCCGGATTACAAATGAGTTCCGTTCCTAAATCTGTCTTTAAGGCGACTTTGTATGCAAGTCACAACAGTTACGTACAGTTGGTATCTAACGTCAGTCAAATGTTTGTCTTAGTATACAGTATATAATATACCTTTCCATGTGTAAAAACACGTTAAAGAAACGCTTCTAGATACACTAAAACATCTTTAACATAATACAGTAATAATAATGTTTACATGCACACCACAAAGGAACACCCATTTGTTGTTATGAACCATTGTATGTACCTGAAATTTTCAGTATAATAGGCTCTATAGGGGCTGGTTCGTAACTACAGGGTGTATATAAGTTAGACATTTGTAACCTGGGGCCTGCCTGTAGTATAGAGACCCTGATTTGGAAACCCTGGTGGCCTAGTGGTTAAGAGCTACAATGTTAACCAAAAGGTCGGCAGTTCGAATCCACCAGGTGCTCCTTGGAAACCCTATGGGGCAGTTCTATTCTGTCCTATAGGGTCATTATGAGTTGGAATCGACTTGACGGCAACAGGTTTGGTTTTTTTGGTTTTATAGGTAATCTCGGGAAGAATGCATAAGCTAAATTTACCAATAATATATAGTACTAATATATCCACTTCATAAATTTGAAAAACTGATGAGTTAAAAAAGTACAACTCACTGTATATATATATATATATATATATATATATATATATATATACGTACGTATGCATATATATGTTTCTGTTTCTTTTAAAAGCCATTTTGATTGTCAGCTTAAACTTCCAGCTTCTTAATAGAGGTTCTATAAATAGATGTTGCCTTGGCCTCTTTAGTCACTTCATTTATGTATTCTTTTTTCCCTGTTTAGCCTTTGTACTTATTCGATTTTTTGTTTCTCTAGTCATAGATCATAGCTTTTTCACTTACTGTGGTAGCAAAATTTAAGCCTCATAGTCTTTTCGATTCAAGGTCTCAATTACATTTACATAACACACAGCTGAGTGATCAAAATATACAAAAACAGAAAAAAAAAGCCATTTGTTGCAAAATGCTGCGATTATGTGAGTATTTGTTCTGTCTACAAAGACTGGCTTTGATAAACTCTTCTGTAAAGAATTTGAATAAACTTATTTTCCTTTGGAATTCTGTATTCAGCTAAGGGAGGGGGGCTCTCTAAACTAAAGTGGAGATTCACACCAACTAGAAAAGCCACATTAAAATGAAACCAATTCTGTATCATGAGAAGAGTGGAAGGCACGGAGAACGTTTTACCCACTGGAGAGAAGGCATGACCATACATCTGAGTTTCCCTGGTATAGTCCAGCTTTATAGCTGTTAACCTAACATAATTTTAATTACTACTTCTTTCATTCTCAAAAGTGTCTCAATTTGAGCAACAAATTATATTGCTACCCTGCTTTTGAGATACAAAATAAATGCTTGAAAGATTGTTCTACGGAGAAGGCATAAGTATAAATTTGTGTGGACCTAGGGATAGAACTAGTTCAACAAGTAGTAGCTTTAAGAACCCAGCTATTTGGATCAGTATAAGAAGGAACTGTTTTAAATTTGGTTTAAAGATATTCAAAACTGTTTAAAAGAAGTGAAACTACAGTCATTGGAAGTGTTCAAATATAGATGAATGACAACAAGACAGGTTTCCGTAAAGGGATTCAAGCATCAAATGGATCGTTGGATTAAAGGATATTTAATTTCCTTGCAAATTTTATAGTTTCTGAATAATAAAAATAAGAAGAAGAATAACATATGTCTTGGGCTCCATGATTAAACTCTTCCTAGTATTTTAACATTTAATTATCCCTCTAACTTTATGAGAGATGGTATCCTTATCCACCACCCCCCCTCCTTTTTTTAATGAGGAAACTGAAGTTTAGCGTTGTTAAGCAACTTGCCCAATGTCCCGGTCAGTTTTGTAACAGTGGTTGTATTCAAATCCTAACATTCTGCTTCCAAAACTTATACTTTTGACCATGTTTTTTTTTCATTAATATGCTTCAAATAATACTATATATACTTATTTATATTCTTTATTGAGTGATCATTACGTCTAGGTACTCTGGCACCACTTTTCATATGTAGACGGTTATATTTTCTTCTTACAAGGTATTAGTCAGGATCTCTGGCATGCAGGTGATAGAATCCAACTCAGTCTAGTTTAAAATGCCAGCCTGTGTAGGTCACAACTGAAAGCCTAGGTATGGTGCTGGCCTTGAAGTTGTTGGATCCAAGAGTTTCAACAAAATTGATACAAATCTATATTTCTTTTCTCATATCTGGGATCTCCTTTACTCTGTATGGGCTTAATTCTTAGGTAGGCTTTCTCCCTGTGTGGCAGATAAGCTTCTGGAAATTCTTGGTTTATGTCATCTTCAGTGCAACAGTATCTCTCCATTGGAGAGGGAAATAATTATCACACCTGTTACACAGACAAGGAAAACTAAGTAATTTGCCCAGTGTAAATAACTAGTTAATGACAATGATGAGTTTTAAACCTAGGATTTTGTGATTACTATACCCACCTTGTAACAGCTATAAAATGTTTATTAACAGCAAGGTAGAATTTTTGAATATATATAAGTTCTAATTAAAATTTTTCACATCAATGCCACCCTTTTTTTCTATTACACTTTTAAAAGTTATTGTAGTAATGAAAATAAAATACCATATATTCAAATTACTTAAATAAATAATTTACTTTCCCAAATCCTTAGCTCAAGAAATAAACAAATGGGGCAATTAGGATTAACTGAGCAAAAAATAATAGATGTCTGGTGCACAAATCGGTTTAATTTTACAGGACAGCAATTGTTGTAATTGATCTAATAATTGATCGTAATATGTCAATAGCTTAGAAGCATACATTGCTCTCAAATTGCATACTGATTACAGTTCTCTTGTTTGCTAGCATAGTGAGCAAATCTCTTAAATAAAGTCTCCCTTATTTTGATAAACACTTGCAACAAATTATTTTCATTTTTGATCAAAAAACAATGGCCTTTGTGTTTCTAATTACTTCATAAATTTGTAAACCAATTTGATCTGGTTTACACGTTCATACCTTCTCTAAAGCTGACCTCACACTCAATGGATGATCTTGCATCCTACTTAATTGTATACCTTTTGAATTGTAATCTTTGGAAATGGGTCATTCTTCCTTCAATAAATTATAAACGAAGAAAAGCACTTGGCAATGGGAGCCTTTGTGAGTCAAATGCAATTAAATTCCTTTCAAAATGTATTTTAATAATAATGCCAATTCTAGTGATGTTAAGTCTAATCAGAGGAAAATTAAGATCGTAACTTGAAAGTAGAACGTTATATACATAGATGATAGATAGACAGATAGATAGAGTTTTGAGGTCAATATCCCAAGAAAGGGACAAGAGACTTTATGACTTAATTTCCAGAAAGAATTTTGAAAGAGACAATAATCATTGTCTGTCTCCTCCCCAAAAAAAGAATTAATTAATTGATGAGGAAAAATGATGTCATGCTAAAATTAGAATGAAAACTTTAGTGTAAATATAATGTCACTCACTATTCAGTACATAGTACCTACATCTGATTGAATTTCAAGTGACTTTCACTGAAATTCTTTGAGCTAATGGATCTGTCTATCTTCTTTATGGATAAAATGTTTCGATGTAGATATAGATTAAGTAAATCTCCCTGGACTATTATATACCTGAAAAAAGCTTCAAATAGAAAATCATTCAAAACAAATACCATAGACTTATCATCAAAGACATCTTTTTTCTTAGAATTTAATTAATCTTCTATTGATTCAATATTTATAGACAAGTTACCTTAGTTAAAAGCATGAGAACAAAACATTACACCATCTCTCTAGAAACATGTATTCTAGTCTTAGAATACATTTTATGTATATATTTTTGTTGTTTAATTCTTAATTGTATACAGTTTTGTTATTCAACTTTACGCAATTGCTCTTTAAAGTGTTAAAAAGCAAAGATGTGACTTTGATAACTAAGGTGCACCTACCCAAGCAATTGTATTTTCAATGTCTTTACATGCATTTATAAGTGAAGATGTTGGACTTTGTCTTGCTTACTTTGGTCATGTCATCAGGAGGGACCAAACACTGGAGAAAGACTCATGCTTGGTAGAGGGTCAGAGAAAAAGAGGAAGTCCCTCAAAAAGATGGATTGATACAGTGGCTACAACAATGGACTCAAATATAACAAAAACTGAGAGGATGGTGCAGGACCGGGCAAACTTTCTTCCTGTTATACACAAAGTCACGATGAGTTGGAGCTGATTCCATGACACACAACAACAACAACCTATTGAAAACTCCCTAACTTTGGAGTCTTGTTCTTGTGTTTATTATTTTTGTTTGTATGTTTTTTGACACTCCATTCTCAACAAAATGTCAAAGATCAGGAGTGGATTTCAAATTATATGTGACAGTGGGGATCAGTCACAGTATCTAGCAGGCTCCACATTCAAATAGAAGTGCTTAAATGCCAATCCCACCACTTACGGTATTAGTCAGAGCACCTTGAATAAGCTACTTCAACTCTCTAAAATTTTTTAACTCTAACATTACATTAAATAATATAATTATGGACTAATGTTAGAGAATAAATTGGATAATACTTGGAAAACATTCTGGGAGGTAACAGCTATATAGAAAGAGAGATATTAAAAAAAAAAAAAAAAAAAAAAACCAAAAAACATGGGGGAGGAAGTTGAGTTTTAAAAAAGAAATTTGTACTATTTGAACTTCTGTAAAATTCCTGATGACTTTGGTTCTAAAAATTGATTTGGTTTATACTTTCATAACCTCTCTAAAGCTTCTCTCACACTCAGTAGATGATCTTGCATCCTACTTAATTGTATACCAATATTTTCCTCTATGTTGTCACTTAGTTTACTAAAAGAAGTGTCTTCTTGGCCAAAGGTAATATCTCTATATGTTGTCTGAAAACCATCATCAGCTGTTTCCTGTTAAAGATAGTACTTAATGTTCCATCAAGTGCTATTTTAATCTTCAATTTTTATTTTGAATGGTTGTATCATATCCAAAGACATTTAACTTATATGGCATTCTTCAATGTATCTACATGATTTTCCCAACTTAACAATAACACTTTTTAGTTTTTTCTTGCACTTTGCACAAAACTATCAAACTTTCTTTTTCAAAGACAACATACGCAGGGGTATTCATTACTCTACCAAAATAGATCTGATATTTTGGTACCCACAATTCTCCATCTGTATGCCAGATGCTTGAAGCGACGTGGCACTGCTCATATTTTAAACAAATAAGTGTGAAATATACAAGATGGGTAAAGGGTAGTGTTAATATTTTACACGTGTAACACCATTATTCAGTACTATATTAATCTTCTCTAAAATTTGAAATATCAGTTGAAAAATGAGTTCTGCAGAACTGGGGAATAGATACAGAAAAATAAGTCATCATATATAACTGCTTAGTAATAACCTAACATATACCCATATTGAAAATCATCGTAAGGCAAAGAACAAACACTTGTATTATGTTGATATGAAACACAAAAGGTAAAAGGCCATCAGATTGTGGATGCATTTTACTGGAATAAGTTAAATTAGATAAAAGAAGTATTTGGGTGAATTAAATTTCAAAATTTGTTTTGAAGGCAAAATCTTAGCTCAAAAGCATATACACGCAGGTTGATGCAACTTAAAATTATTATAAGTATGTTGTTATTACAAGTATATTGTTGTTGAGTCAGAACTGACTCAATGGCACCTAACAACAACAACACAACAATTCCCGTGTGGCAGCAAAGGAGTATATTAGGGACACTTACATACAAAGCCAAGTCCTGGGTGGCAGCAGGACCAGAGCAGATTGCTGCACCTCACAGTGGGAGAGCAGAGGTTTTATAGTGGTGGGGGACAATAATGGTTCCCTGACACGGGGTTACATAAGAATGCAAACTGTAGTGAACTAGCAGACCACATGAAGGCACTCGTGTTTGGCTTCCCAAAGCCTGTTTCCCCTTCAGTTCACCCCCGGAGGCTGGCTCTTACAATTTAGCATGTTCCCTCTCTTGTGCCATAGTACAAGAGACTCCATTCCCTCCCCGCCAAGAACAGATATAGAAGTGGGGTTGGCCAGGTGCGAAGTGGTACCCGTGCATATGCAAAAGGCAGAGAAAGTTACTGTGTGCCCAGAATAGGGGGAAGGCTTCTCTGATAAGGAAAAGAAACTGGACGAGAGAAGGCAGTCCAATTCCCAGCCTCCTTATGAGAGAATGCTCTGGTCTCAGCCTGGATGAGAGGTGTGGAGGGAGACCATTCCCCCCAACAGTCCATACTTGGACTCCCATCAGGGTGCCAGAAAAAGAAGCAAAGCCGTACCAAGTCCTGGTATGCCCATCACCCATTTTGGACTTTGAGCTGCATGTCATGGTTTGGTGCATAACTCTAGTGGATGTTATATCCGTGCATCATTTGAGGCAGCATTTAGTGAGAGTTACTAGTAGAACTGTATCCAGATATTTGATCAGTTCTGCTTGGAGGAGAGATCCCAACCAGCCATCCCAGTTCTGGCTTAATCTAAGCTAACCAAATAGATCAAAGGGCTGCATTTGTCCAATCTTATGTATGTATAACAAGTCCTGATTCATTTATATAAAAATAGCATATTTCTCCCAACATGGCACATTATATGAACAGTACACATTTCAGTACAAGTAATACAAAAGCTTCCTTTCTCAGCACAATTGAACAAGGTGTTACTATTGCCAGACCAGGCTAATTCAGACTAAGTGTAGTCAATGTACGTTGGACCACCTAGTCATTTTCTGCATGTTCTCCATGTCCAGAGTATCCTCAAACTCAGTCTTAAAAATACCATTCTCAGAGTCAAATCACCCAGTCCCATGTCATTTACATTTTTAACACACAGAAAGAAATTTCCTTCCAAAGTTGGAGCACTATCCACGGCAGCTTTCATACTTAAAAGATTTTCATGAGTAGTGGAGTCAACCACGCTCATTTATCACATGATCTCCTCAGTACACTTGGTTACACATTCAGTTGGTCCATGAAGTGTCTTCCTTGTTGATAAATCAGCTGGAACAATGTGAGGAGTTGACTCGTCATCTTGGTTCAAATGTTGACCAAGCCAACAGTTGCTTGGATTGGTAGCTCTAGCAAAAGCCTGTATCACTGGGGCCCACAGATGAGAGGCCTGTTCATCATTGTGGGATAATCTCGGAAGAAAAAGAGACAACATTAACAATTCGCCCCTTACCTCCCCTATCTCCCATGGGACTTGAGGTGAAGGTTCTCCAGGTAGAGCCACCCAGGCCTGTCTGTCCTAATCTTGAGACAGTGACCTCTGTGGGCACTCAGATCTTTTGTCAGAAACAGTTGTATACAACAGAAACACAGTTTATAGAATAGACAGTTTGATCAAACATACAGCTCAAATGAGAAATACCCTAGCAGGGAACAGCTGCATTAAGATCCCAGACTGCTTGCCTGAGACGTATAGTTCTGGCTGGGGTGGTCTTGTTCCCTCCTATCAGCTGTTTAAGCCTGTCCATTCAAGTGCTCAACTGCCCCTATGGCTTGGGGGTGATATAGAGTGTGAAGAGTTCATTCAAGATCCAGCGGAAGTCTCTGTATAGCATAAGAGGCCCTGTTATGATTTACCTGCCCAGAGCACCCTGGCCTATTGCCTTGGGAATCTGTCCCTGGGCAGGTTTCAGCCTTGGCCAGGGTTTCACAGGCAGATCAGCTTTTCTATGCTGTTTGGCATTTTCTGATGACAGTGGCAGTTTATGCATGTAAGCCCAGTCTAGGATGTGTATGAATCTCCATGGGCTGAACTCCTTTAAATCCAGGAGGTAGTCAGTTGCACATCTCTTTCCTCTGGAGCAGAGGATGCTTCAGCGTCTGCAGTCAGTTGGCAGGAGCGGTCTGTTTATTGATTGTTTTCCCCTCTTAGCATAAGGGGCTTTTTGGTGACTATCCACACAAGTAGCAAAAGCTTACAGGAGTGGAACTGATTTTTGTTTTTAGTTTTTTTGTCCAGATGTCTCATCCCCATAGAGGCTTGCTTTATATGTTAGTCTGAGGGTTGTCAGTGGCCAGATTGAATGGCTAGGCTATTAGCTACAGCCCATGTTACAGTTTCCGTGTGCCCCACTAAAACGGCCCTAACTGCAGCAATTCCCGTCAGGACTTGGAGGCAAAAGCTTACAGAAGTGTACATTAATATATAAACATCATCAATACAAATAATGGGGGTTTGTAGGGGTCCTGAAGAGACTTATCCACTTGGGCAAGTGTCTCAATGATTATGACCTCAGACTCAAGTTTTCATCATTTTCATGCCAAGTGTTATGAGATCACAGTTACCTGTGCAATGGTATCTAAAAACCCAAGACATAATTTTTTTTTTTTTTTCATTTCCTCATTGAACTTTAATTGTAACATAAAACCTTTGGTCCTCCCTGGTGACAGAGGGACCTAGGCTTAATCCTCAGTCTTAATTATTTCTGAAAGTCAGAAGATCTGGCCAAAGTTGGCAGAGTGCTCAGTCATTTGTGGAGCCATGTGTCCATTATACCAAGTGCAAGCATAGTTTCAGTTCAGTTGCCTAGTAACCTGGAGGAGGGCCCTCCTATTTTAGTTTTCCACTTACAGTCACAGCTGCAATGATGTCCCTGCTCAGTTATCTTGGCACAGGCTGTTATCAGAGAATTCCAGGGAGGGCCCCTAACTTAGCTTCAAGGCCACTCAACACAAGCTATCTTGAAAGGGTTTTTGGTCTTTTTTTTTTTTCTCCTGCTGTTTTAACTCTTGCTTTGCACTGGTGTTACAGGGTGTTCTTAGCACCAGAAACCTGTTTAGCCCCTCCAACTATTTCCAGTCCCATTGTTGGAGGGCTTTGAGCAATGACTAGGGGATTGTTCCTCTAGCCCCTGAATTTCCCATCTTTACAAACCTGCAGGTGACTGTTGCTCATCCTGTTCGTGGACACGGCTGCTCACCACATCAGTCGTGCTCTTACATGACTGCTGCACATCCTTTTCCAATTGTAACTCTTTCTGCAAAGTTCTTATGCATTCTTCAGCAACTAGCTGGTCTTCAGTGTCCAGCTGAACATCCCAGAGCAGTAGCCCTCCTATGGCTTCTACTGCTCTTCTAGCTTCTTTTCCACACTATGAAGGCATGCGTCTGTCCACAACTGAGCTATGCAGCTTGGTATTTTGGGGGCATCCCTATTCTCACACAGCACTCCACATGCATCAAGCATATGGGCCAGACTTCCCCACATGGAGGTCATTGGCTAACCTAGAATGTCCCCCACAGAAAAGCATAGGGGCCAGACCTCTCCGCATGGAGATAGCCTGCTAACCCATGATTTCCCCTGCAGATGCCTCACTCCCACTCATCCTTTCCTTGGTCCCCAGGCTGGCTCGCCAATTGTACAGGCATGGACCAGTAACTTGAAATTTACCTTCAAAATTGAAGGGTGCAGAGTGACCAAAGAAAGGGGCAGGCAACTCCAATATGGAGGCAAAGAAGTATGTTAGGGAGACTTACATAGGAGGCCAAGTCCTAGGTCGCAGCAGGGCCAGAGCAGATCACCGCACCCCTCAATGGCAGGGTGGAGAGTTTTATAGTGGTGTTAGACAATAGTCGTTCCATGCCAGGGGCTTACGTAAGAATGTAAACTGTAGTGAAATAGTGGACCACATGAGGGCACGCATTTGGTCTCACAAAGCCTGTTTCCTCTTCAATGTCCAAAGTAAATAAGAGAAAATCTCATCATAATTGCTTTTAAGGAGCACTCTGGCTGTACTTCTTCCAAGCCATATTTGTTCATTCTTCTGGCAGTCCATGGTATAGTCAATATTCTTTGCCAACACCATAATTCAAATGCATCGATTCTCCTTTGGTCTTCATTACACACTGACCAACTTTCACATGCATATGAGGTGATTGAAAATACCATGACTTGGGTCAGGCACACGTTAGTCCTCAGAGTGACATCTTTGCTTTTTAACACTTTAAAGAGGTCTTTTGCAGCAGATTTGCCCAATGCAATGTATTGTTTGACCTCTTGACCATTCCTTCCATGGGCGTTGATTGAGGATCCAGGTACATAAAATCCTTGACAACTTCAATCTTGTCTTCATTTATCATAATGTTCCTTATTGGCCCAGTTGTGAGGATTTTTGTTTTCTTTATGTTGAGGTGTAAATCCATACTGAATGCTTTAGTCTTTGATCTTCATCAATAAATGCTTCAAGTCCTCTTTGCTTTCAGCAAGCAAGATTGTGTCATCTGCATATCATAGGTTGTTAATGAGTCTTCCTCCAATTGGATGCGACTTTCTTCTTCACATAGTGCAGCTTCTCAAATTATTTGCTCAGTATACAGATTGAATAACTATGGTGAAGGGATACAATCCTGATGCACACCTTTCCTGATTTTAAACCATGCAGCATCCTCTTGTTCTGTTTGAACAACTGCCTCTTGGTCTATGTACAGGTTCCACATGAGCACAATTAAGTGCTCTGGAATTTCCATTCTTTGCAATGTTATCCATGATTTGTTACAATCCACACAGTCGATGCCTTTGTATAGTCAATAAAACACAAATAAACATCTTTCTGGTATTCTCTCCTTAGCCAATATCCATCTATCATCAGCCGTGATATCCCTCACTCCACATACTCTTCAGAATCTGGCTTGAATTTTTGGCAGTTCCCTGTCAATGCACTGCTGCAGCAACTTTTGAATGATCTTCAGTAAAATTTATTTGTGTGTGACATTAATGATTTTGTTCAATAATTTCCACATTCTGTTCTACCTCATTTCTTTGGAATAGGCATAAATATGGAACTCTTTCAGTCGGTTGGCCAGGTAGCTGTCTTTCAAATTTCTTGGCATAGATGAATGAGCACTAACAGTGCTGCATCCATTTGTTGAAACATTTCAATTGGTATTCCATCAATTCCCGGAGTCTTGTTTTTTGTCAATGCCTTCTTCACAGCTTGGACATCTTCCTTCAGTCCCATCAGTTCTTGGTCATATGCTGCCTCCTGAAATGCTTGAATGATGACCACTTCTTTTTGGAACAGTGACACTGTGTATTCCTTCCATCTTCTTTTGATGCTTTCTGCTTTGTTCAGTATTTTGCTGATAGAATCCTTCCGTATTACAACTTGAGGCCTGAATTTTTTCTTCAGTTCTTTCAGCTTGAAACAAATGCCAAATGTGTTCTTCCCTTTTGGTTTTCTAACTCCAGGTCTTTGCACATTTCAATATAATACTTTACTTTGTCTTTTCGAGTCACCCTTTGAAATCTTGTGTTCTGCTCTTTTACTTCATTATTTCTTCCATTTGCTCTAACTACTCTATGTTCAAGAGCAACTTTCAGAGTCTCTTCTCACATCCATTTTGGTCTTTTCTTTCTCTCCTATCTTTTTAATGACCTTTTGCTTTCTTCAGGTGTGATGTCCTTTCTGTCACCCCACAACTCATCTGGTCTTCTGTCATTTGTATTCAATGCATCAAGTCTATTCTTGAGATGGTCGCTGAATTCAGGTTGGATACATCCAAGGTCATACTTTGACTCTCGTGGACTTGTTTTAATTTTCTTCAACTTCAGCTTTAACTTGCATATGAGCAATTGATGGTCTGTTTTGCAGTTGGCCCCTGGCCTTGTTCTTACTGATTATATTGGGTTATTCTATTGTCTTTTCCATAGATGTAGTTGATTTGGCTCCTGTGTATTCCATCTGGTGAGGTCCATGTTTATAGTTGCTGTTTATATTGCTGAAAAAAGGTATTTGGTCTTACAAAATTCTAATATGCAATCTCCAGTGCTGTTTCTATCACCAAGCCCATATTTTCCAAATGCCGATCTCTCGTCTTTGTTTCCAACATTTTCATTTCAATCACCAATAATTATAAATGCATTTTTGAGTGCATGTTTGATCAATTTCAAACGGCAGAAGTTGGTAAAAATCTTCAATTTCTTCATCTTTGGCATTAATGGGTGGTGTGTAAATTTGAATAACAGTTGTATTAACTGATCTTCCTTGTAGATGTATGGATACTATACTATCATTGACAGTGTTTTACTTCAGGAAAGACTCCAAAATTTTCTTTTTGACAATGAATGTGATGTTGTTAATCTTTGCCATTCCCAGCAGAGTAGACCATATGATTAACTGATTCAAAATGGCCAATACCAGTCCATTTCAGTTTACTAATGCTTAGGATATTTGTCTTCAAGCATTCAATTTATTTTTTGACAACTTCCTATTTTTCTAGATTCACACTTCCTACATTCCATGTTCCAATTATTAATGGATGTTTGCAGCACTTTCTTCTCATTTTGAGTTGTGTATGATTTTACTGCTACCCAATTAGTTTTGCCTTTTTTTACATAAAATTCTATTTCACTAATTTTTAAATGGTTTTCTTCTCCATAGATATTTTCTTCTTAGTCCCCCAAGATACCTGTTTTTCCTTTCAATTGACCACCAATGGTTTCTAGTATTCTATAAATAATACTCAAACATTTTAGTTTAGGTTTCATATTATTCCAGATTATGAACAACAAACTTTCTTAATTCTATTTCTTAACATTTCCCAAAACATAGGCTACTCAATATGTTTGGAAGTTTTCTTGAGCCTTGATTTGCTTTCGGCATCCAAAAGAATGGAAGACACCCTCATCTTTCTTATTAGACAACACTAAATGTTTCTTAACAGCGAAACTCAATGTCTTAGGCTGGGTTCTCTAGAGTAGCAAAACCAATGAAACCAGAGAGAGAGAAAAAAAAAATAATTATCTCAAGGAAATGGCTCACAAGGCTGTAGAGGCTGGCAAGTCCCATGTCTGTGGGTCAGTCATCAGGCTGGAGGCTCGTCCTGGCTCACATAGCTACAGAGGCTGAAGAAACCCAAAATTGGCAGGTCAGATTTCAGTCCACTGGCTCACAGCCTTCTTAGGCCAACAAATCCCAACATCAGCAGTTAAGACAGCAGGTAGCTGGCTCACAGGCTGTGGAGGCTGATGAATCCCGAGACTGTCAGGTAAGCTGCTAGCTCAGGTTCTAAGAACCGGAGGTCAGATGATGATGAACTTGATGCAAGATCCAGAGCAAGAGCCTTGCGGGAACATCCATTTATATACTGGAAGCAGGTCACATCTCCAAAGAAATTCCATTTCAACTGACTGGCTTTTCATAGCAGGTCTCATCATACAGTTGATTACATCATCGCATAACTGCCAAACTACATCATAACTACAAAACCACTGAGAATCATGGCCCAGCCAAGTTGACTCACAACCTTAAACATCACACTCAATATTCAGGTTCAAAATGATAAGTAATAATGTTTAAAAAAATGCAAATTTATTATTGGCTATTCCTCCATGGTATATGCAAATGGTACATATACATGTACGGAAAGATCATGCTCGTATGTATGGAAGAAAATATACACAAATTTCTGGATCTTTGTCTAGTACGGTGATAGATGGATGTTACACTTTAAATTGTTTCAAGCTTCCTTTAATTATTAAATAATATTATACACTGATAAGAAAAAAGGAAACATGTTAAAATACAGAGAAACTGAAGAACATGCAAAAAAAGTCTTTTCCAGAGACCTAACCACTTACCATTATGATTAATTCAGTGTTTAATTATGAATTTGGTGGGGGTGTGTTTCTGTTTTCTTGAACAGTTATTTAAACCCTCTTGCTCATTTTTCATGAGCATATGTCTGATCTACACAACTAGATTGTTAGCCCCTTGGGGAAGTTGATATTTTCTTAGGTTATTTTGTACATTTAAAAGTAACTCACCCTACATAGACTTAATAAGTATATTTTTTATTTAGAATAATTTAATCTTGTCATTATTTAGTATGAGCATTCAGCTATTAGTGTATATAGAATTTATTGTCTTACCTTTTAATGAGCATATTTTCAAAACCTTATTTCACATTTGAGTGTTAGAAGAGGAAATACGTAAATATCTTTGTGATTTTAGAAAATGTCCCCTCCAGTTTACAGATTTATAAGAGCCAAAGCTGGTGATACTTTTTTAAATCAACATTAAGCCTTTGTGGCTTAATTCTTAAATTCGTCTAACAAGCTGCCTCTAAAATTAGCTAATAAATGAATATTATTGTAGTGATAAACACAAGCAGTGTGTTTTCTCAATACATAAACTGAGAGAACGAATAGGAGAGTAAAGAAATTTCAATATTCAGATAAATTTATAATCTGTAATTCTACTACTAGTAGTGGAATTTAATTTGTCTTTTGAAAAATTTTGAGTACAAGTCTAAGAGAGTCCCTGGGTTTTGCAAATGTTTAAGTGCTTGACTACTAGCCACAAGGTTGGTGGTTCAAACCCATCCAGACAGGCCTGGCAATCAGCTTCTGAATGTTCACAGCGCTGAAAACCCTTTGGAACCGTTCTACTGTGCATATATGGGGTCGCCATGAGGAGGAATCGACTCAACAGCAACTAACAAGAAGATATAAAATACAAACTAGTTGAAACTAAATATATATATAAAAAAGGGGGGAAGGAGGGTTTGAAGATGGGATACAAATTTTTAAAGACTTAACAAGATAGCTCACAAAAGTCAAACAAAGTGTTTCTCCATCAGGACCAGTTTTGTTTTATGATCCTTCTTGCATGGCTAAGATCATAGCTCCATGAAGGCTTTCATGTCAATTGATCAATCCTCCATATCTAGAACGTTACCTGGTTCATAGCATGGACTCAGTCAGTGTTATGGATTGAATTGTTTGCCCCTAAAATATGTATTGGAATCCTAAACCCTATACCTGTGGATGTATTCCATTTGGGTATAGGGATTTCTGTGTTATGTTAATGAGATCGTATCAGTACAGGATGTATCTTAAACCTAATCACTTTGGAAATAGAAAAAGAGAAGATCAGACACAGAGACAAGTGAACACAAACTGAGAAGACAGAAGCACAGGCGAGGATCACCAAGGAACCAAGGAATGCCAGGATAACAGAAGGTGAGGTAAGGCTCTTCCCCCAAGACCAGCAGAAAGAGAGCCTTCTCCTAGAGCTGGTGCCCTGAATTCAGACTTCTACCCTCCTAAACTCTAAGAAAATAAACTTCTGCTTTTTAAAGTGACCGCCTTGTGGTATTTCTGCTACAGCAAGTGGTACTAGGTAACTAAAACAGTCAGTATTTGTTGAATGGGTAGCAAGAGGTGGATTGTGGATCTTATTCACGGGCCTCAGGGCCAGAGAGCAAAGACACAGTCTTTTCTTGTTTGCCCAAAACAAAAATATTGAAGGACACCTCCTAGTCTTGCCTAGCTCACATTCTTACTCCTGAGGTCAGGAGGGTCTACCAGAAAGTGGGATGGTGGAGGGCTGCTGGATAGACATGGCAACAGCCACAGAAAATTATTGTAAAGTCTGTGTAACTATGTCCTCGTCCTTTAATAGTGTTTGCCCAATAGCAAACACACGCACAATGCCCAGTTAGAAGTACAACATGTGAGTAATGAATTTCTTCTCCCCGAGGGAAAGCATGAGCCGTGACCTTTCAGGAGGGAAAAATGAATTCCATCTCATTTGAATGCTGTTTTCCATAACATCTCTTTGAATCCTTAAACTTATCAAAAAATAAACAACAAACAAAAAGCATAATCCTCTCTCCCAGTACTTCTAATCATTTCTAGAAATTTTGGTGAACTGTATAGAAAGTAATGCAGCTGATACTCAATGATGAATCTAAGCTACATTTTAAACTCTGGAATATTTTATTTGATTTCAAGTGGCTTTCCTTTTTGTAATTTATCTGAATATGGGTGGTCTTTTTAATATTAACACCAAATCAAACAACCATACCCACTGTCGTCAAGTTGATTCCGACTCATAGCGACCCTATAGGACAGAGTAGAGCTTCTCCATATGGCTTCCAAGGCTGTAAATCTTTAAGGAGGTAGGCTGCCACATCTTTCTCCCGCGGAGCAGCTGGTGGGTTTGAAACATCGACCTTTAACCTTTAGCAGCCAAGCACTTTAACCACTGTGCCACCAAGACTCCATATTAATGTCAGGCTACTGAAACAGCAACCCAAATTAGAAAGCTAGAAGGTGGTTAAGCTTGCTGTAGGAGGTAAATTTGCTCTATAAGTACAAAATGCAATGACTTCGATTCTCTCTTAAAACCATTTTCTAAAATGAAAATATGCAAGTTTTCCAGATCTTTCTTCCTATTCTTCATTTATTTTCAACTTTCTAAACTCTAATTACTACTGAAAAAAGTCTTTGCAGTTAAGTTATCCATGGAATGATTTAGAATGTAATTTTTTTTGTTGCTGTTACTGAGCCTGTACTTGTTATAAATATGACAAACTCTTATTATTGCTTCGAAAAAGTCATAATTTAAATTACTCTTCACACATTTTAATGCTGTTCTGCATTGTTCTTAATGAAGGTCGAGTCTGTGAGATAATATGCTATTATTGGCTGGGTTTTAGCTATTTTGTATGCATTATACATTTGACAAGAATACAGCTCCGGAAGAAGCAATTCATTTACATAGAAAATGCTTTGCTATAAGCAAACCAAAGCATGCCTGCATCCAAATATATAAATGTGTTGGTGGATTGATAGTTCCAGTCTGTGAATATATATATACATATGTGTGTGTGTGTGTGTGTGTGTGTGTGTGTGTGTGTGTGTGTGTATTTCCCCTCTCTTGGACACAGATGATGAAGATAAAAAGATAAAAAGCATTTTGTAACTGAGGGCATTTTTTTCCTGTCTCATTTGATCTTTTGTTCATTTGTTTTTATTTTCTGTGTATGTGTGTGTGTGTACGTGTATGTGTGTTTTATACTCAGCGTTTTACAGGTATTTTCTAATGTAATCCTCTCAACAAACTTAAATATAGTTTTGATCTGTTTTACCTATGAGGAAACTGATATTTTTAGTGTTTAAATGTCAAAGCCAGGCTATAATTTCAATATGTCTTCCATGCTATGAACCATACTGTATTTCCTACCCCAGAATGAAGGCAGAAAGAATCTGGGTCCAAATTATTTTTCTCTTTTTGAAAGAAAATATTCAGAAATTATATACACAGTTTACATTACATTTTCTTAATGTACTTTATTTAAATCTTACATCATTTCCTGGGGCATATGAAGTATAACTTTTATAGTGAAACTACGAGCTAGAATAAATTTTTTTTTTATACTTTTAGATTATGCATGTAAAACAAATCTGGCAGTTGAAAAATTTTCCTATAAATCTTATCAATATACAATGCCAATCTAGAAAGAAACATTACATCCTTCAAAGTTAGAACTGATGGATAATTGATTTAATTTTTCATTTTAAAGCTTAAAAGCAGCCTAAATCAGAGTGGGATTTATAAATTGAATTTCCCTTCCCTATAAGTGAGTACAGATACCTGATGCCAGTTCTTATATTTTGTTGCATACTAACAGATCTTTTCTACAGCCTTTTAAATTTGTTGTCTTTCTTGGTTCATTTTCAATCTCAAAACTGAGTTGATTTATTTCAACGTGCCTTCAAAGAGTATGGAAGTGAGAAATAGTTCTCTTTCAATAATCGTTGATTGCTACTTGATCCGTGATCATCAACGCTGGTAGGCTTGTATATTTTAGAAGAAAAAAATAAATAAAAGAATCAAAGGTAAACTCTAGAAAGTAACTTAGATGGTTTAGAGAAAGATCGTTGGGAATAATAGGTTCAATTTTTCTATTCAGCTCCGGTACACTCGCATTTGTGACTCTGGGAGATATATCACTCATCACTATCACAAAGCTTATCCAGGAATCATGAATGAAAAGATGGAAGTTATTTTCAATAAATAAAATAATAAATATGATCAGAGGAACATTCTATGAAGTTTTTTTCAGCCTTGTCTTTTGCTTAATTGAGACAGATGTGTCTATGAGAGCTGAGACAAATTGAAAATTTATGTATCTAAGAAAGGAGAGTGAGAGAGAATGTACTAAGTACTTCCTGCTCCCAGTATTTGCCTCAGACTTGAGTATCCAAAAATTCTGAGAAGAATAGAATAACAGAAAGAAGCAAGGAAAGAGAGAGACTTGGAACACATTTCTTCTCTGAGTCTGTAGAACAAAAATTAATGGTTTAGGCATGGTACATATTTTGTTTAGCTAATCTATGACCCTAACAAAGCCTACTCTCTTTCCAGTATAGGGAATTGAAGAAAACAAAATAAGGATGTAAATTGAGGCATCTATTTCTAACTGACAGGTGAATTGTGGCTGAAATTGAATGAGAAAAAATGAGAGGGGTAATGTTGAAGATTTTGAGAACATTTCTTAGCTTCTGATGCTCAAGATTGTCATCGTAAGACTCAGCTGACTTTTTGCTTATCTCCTGGCTTTTTTCGTAGGAAATACACACATACAGACATACATATAAATCATGTTCTGACTATCAATTAGAAGTAAAACCACGTATGCTCTGAGTACAATTTTTTTTATCTTTAGAAATTAATTCAGAAAATTATACCTGCAGCTCCCGATATCTGACAGAGATGATGTATCTCCTTTCTTTCCATTCTCGATGTCCGTTATTTCACAATATTTTAAAACTCTCTCTTACGAGATATTTTTTAATACTCACTTTGTAAGTAGGGAGAGCTTAAATAAACCTAAAGTGCATTGTTAAAAATAGCACACATCTCTAGCCAAACTAGTTAGAAATCGCCTCTTAAAGTTTAACAAATTCGTGTTTGATCTTGCCAAATTTATCACCTGAACAATGAATTACCAGGTGCACTTAGAAGCTGTTATTGACACATTCATCTTTTTGTTTTTTTTCTCTTGCAATCCAAACTACAAAAAATATCATTCTGATTGCTCTTCTGTTAGCAGCTGTAGTGAGATTGATTACAGGAGCTCAAATTTCCAGCTTCATTGCCACTGGCAGGCCTGGAGGTGAGATCTCTTTCCAATTCTTTGAAATGCTCTCACAAAATCTGTCTTCTAGTTTTATGTCTACAAACTCCTTTTCATAGTCACTTATTTCATTTCCCTGCTGAATATTTTATTTTATAAAAGAACTCTAGTGTGTGTGCTTTTAGCCTCATCTGGCTATTCATTTTGCAGTAAAGCAGGTGGAGGCGGTAATGCACTCGCTGGCAATAAAAAGGAGTGTTTTCCTTTCTTTTTATGCTGTCATTTCTGCTTACAGCTGAGAAGACTGAATGATCACACTCCCTCATATTCTGTTTTATTAATCATTTAATCTTATAAAAACATGTACATATAAATGGTGTGTATTAAAGATGTATACACACAGAAGTAAGGTTTATATTTTCAAGAGAAAAATTAGATTTTGATATATGTGCATTAAGTACGGTCCTATTGAAAATTATTATGATATTTCCCCATTTCCCATTACTTTGCAAGAGAGGGGAAACAAGTTCCTCACCATGATTACAAGCTTGTGCTGGAATCATGTTCTCTGTGTTTCAATCCTGGTTCTGCCACTTCTTTGCTGTGTAAACTTCAGCAAGCTATTTAAAATTTCTATCCCTCAATTTCTTCACATGTAAGACATAGGAAAGTACAAGCCTTTGAGAGTTATAGTAAGGAGTAAATTAAGTAGGTAAAGTACTGAAGGCAATCCTTGACATCTATTAAATGTTAACTAAATCTTAGATGTGATGTCTGTAGTATTGATAAGCTTCCACTTATCATCATAATTGCTGATTTCTGAAGAATGGTTTTATGGTTAGAAGTTTCCAAAATAAAGTAAGCTACATAAAGAGCATATTTGTCTGTTCATGCTTGTTTTTCAGGTATTTAGGATAGTATCTAGGCATAAAATTGGTGTTATATATATATTTATATGTATATATATTTAAATTGATTGAATGAAAGAATGAAGCAAACAGCAGTTAAGTCAATTTTGAGTCCTGGCAATCCCAGGTGTGTTAGAGTAGACATGTACTCCGTAGGGTTTTCAATGGCTGATTTTCAGAAGTAGATCACTAGGCCTTTCATCTGAGGCACCTCTGAGTGAACTTTAACCTTCAAACTTTTGATTAACAGTCAAGCACTTTAACCATTTTCACCAGCAAAAGATATACATTTATATATATATATATACACACACATATAGAGAGAGAGATAGAGAGAGAGAGAGATTGAAAGAATGAAGGAAGGATGGTTATCTCTAAGAGAATGTGTATGTATACATATGATACATATGGGTGGCAAAGAAGTTAAGTGTTCAGCGGCTAACTGAAAGGTTGGCGGTTTGAACCCACTCAGAGGCTCTGTGGGAGAAAAGACCAGGCTATCTGCTTCCAGAAGACCAGGCTTTCTTCTCCCATAAAGATTACAGCCTAGAAAACCCTATGGGTTCATTCTACTCTGTCCTATAGAATCACTGTGAGTTGGAATCTGCTCAAAGGCACATGACTACATGAAAAAATGAAGTCATTCATATAACTATTAATTATCCTTTAACTAGATACTTTAGATGGAAAAATTAGTGGAAAGACACTTTTGAACAAGTAATTAAGAAACCCAAAGACCCAGGCATATGTTATATTCTAAGGGGCTGTAACACTGTATTCTTGCTTTTGTTTTACTGTGAAATTATACTAAATGTACTTAATATCTGTCATGGATTGAACTGTGTCCCCCAAAAATATCTGTCAACTTGGCTGGGTCATGATTCCCAGTATTGTATGATTGTGTACCATTTTGTAAGTCTGATGTGATTTCCTTAAGTGTTGTAAACTCTATCGCTGTGATAAGGTCATACTGATGAGGTTTACAAGACTAGATAGTGTCTTAATCCAATCTCTTTTGAGATATAAAAGAGAGAAGCAAGCAGAGACACATGGGAACCTCATACCACCAAGAAAGCAGTGCCGGGAGCAGAGCGCATCCTTTGGACTTGAGGTTCCTGTGCTGAGATGCTCCCAGACCAAGAGAAGACTGATGCATCATAAGGACCTTTCGTCAGAGCTAACAGAGAGAAAGCCTTCCCCTGGAGCGAATGCCTTGAATTTGGACTTGTAGCCTCCTGGAATGTGAGAGAATAACCTTCTCTTTGTTAAAGCCATCCACTTGTGTTATTTCTGTTAGAGTAGCACTAGATGACTAAGACAATATCTCTGAAACTCTTTTTTTTTTCCTATTAAATATTCTACTGATTTCACTGGGTTGTTGAAGTAATTGATAAACTGTAATATTCCCTGCTAGTTTATTTCTGATGTACTGGAATGGAAGGACTTTTTTCTCTTCCCAATGAGGAGACTTATTTTCCCAATGAGGAAGCTCCTTGGAAACACATTTACAATGCCCCTCACTATAGACATATCATATCATGGGATTATCTGCCCAATAAGATCTAGGTTAAGATACATTTGAGTTCCTATTCCATGCCCTTTTGTATACAAAAGCCAAAGTCCTTCTTAGAAATTCTACAAATCCTTCAAACTGCCATATGTCTGTGATTACTTCTTGCTCACTGTGAGTCTCATCTCCTCTTAGGCATCTTGCAGCTCTTGCTCTCTCTATTGCAGTGCCAACCCCAGTATAGATTCAGCCTGTTCCTTTGAATTCCCCCCCAAAATCCCAAACCCATGAGGCTTTTGTGAGATTTTTGAAGTTTTTGAGAAGTTAGAAACAGTGAATTATAATACACAAACATACTCTATTTAAAGTTGAATATTCATTATTCTTATGTTTAATATATATTTTTTAATCTTTCCTTTATGTGGCTCCACAAATCCCTTTCAGCTTTCCTATTTGTCCCATCCCAAATTCCTTAATGCCGACCAATGTCATTGCTTGTTTGGAGTCTTTTCTACTCCTATTCCTTGATCACAAGCCAGTCCTTTCTAACTCAAGCTCCTTATCAAGACAAATCCTTGAAGATGTTAGTTTCCTCCCTAAAACATTTTGGTATTGACAATATTATGTGCCCTCAAGATTTTGGTTAGGCATACTCACTTTTCTGGCTTTCTAGTCCATCCTCAGCTTTGTTCCAATTTCACAAGTCTTAGAACTTGATAATTATGTCTAAAATGATTACTTCTAAAATGATAGTTATTATATGCCAATATCTTCTAAAAGGTAACACTTATAACATCAGTTCTATAATAGGGATAAATGTTGGTGTTACAGATTGATTTTTGTCCTCCAAAAATATGTACTGCAAATTCTAACCTCTGCCTAATTTTATAATCCCATGTGTGATTCTAACTGAGGGATCTGGGTTGCCATGCCCAATGGGCAGAAGAACTGGGCCTGCTGGGGCTGAGGGAGTGGGGTTGCTGCTCAGATGGACTAGAAGAATGGGGCAGCCCAAGCCAAGGGAGCAGAATTGCTATCCCAGTGGACCTGGAAGGCAGAGCTGAATGAAACTCTGAATCCAGAAGGCATGGCCAACACCCAGTGTCTGGAGGGCAGGGTCATTGCCTAGATGGTGTCAGAGAACAGAGGATTGTTTTTAAAACGTGGGAGCTAGTGTAATTTGTTCTGCTGGGTTTTGGACTTGCTTGGTGCCTGTTATCCCTTCCTTCCCTCCAATTTCACCCATTTGTTATGGAAATGTCTACCTTGTTCCTGTTCCACCACTGTATTTTGTAAACAGGTAACTTGTAGTCTAGATTTCACAGGTTCACAGATGAAGAGGCATTTTGCCCCAAGATGGAAAACCCCTAAAGTCTCAGCCATATTTGATTTAGATGATTCAGAAGATGAGGTTTTGGACTTGGAGTGGATTTAAGGCTTTTGTGATGATGTGAGGGGGTGAATATATTGTACATGTGGCAAGGACATGAATTTTGGGAAGCCAACGAGTGGAATGTTATGGATCAAACTGTATCTCCCAAAAATATGTGTTGTAAATCCTAACCTCTGCCTGTGGTTATAATCCCATTTGTGAATGGGTTGTGTCTGTTATGTTATTGAGGCAGAATTAGGGTATGTCAATGATGATTAGGCTACATTTATTATGTTAATGGGGCAGGAGTAGGGTGCATCTTGAGTTTAATCTTTTTGAAATATAACAGAGAATTAAACAAGCAAGCAAGAGAAGCAGAGATGGGGTAAGAGAGATACCAAGCCACATGAAGATCTCCCAGGAGCAGAAGCTCAGAAGTGACAAGGACCTTCCTCCGAGCTGACAGAGAGAGAAAGCCTTCCCCTAGAGCTGGCACACTGAATTCAGACTTCTAGTCTCCTAAACTGTGACAAAATAAATTTCTGTTTGTTAAAGCCACCTTCTTGTGGTCTTTCTGTTATAGTAGCACTAGATAACAAAAACAGTTGGTATTATACAAAATCTTATTAGATAAAGATCTATGTTAAATGCATATGTATCCTATTATTCTCATGGGACCAAAAAACAACGATTAAGCAAAAAACGTTTCAAACACTCATTATTGCTCTTGGTGGATGTATTCAGGGGTTGAGAGAGTTCTCTCTAGTCAATCTTCTTCAGACATTGGTGAGTTCACCCCCATTACGATCTCAGGAGTGGTTTCTGGGAAATTATCTGTAGTCATATTATGAAAAGAAGAACAAAATATCACCTTTATCTGCAAATATCCCTGTTTGCCCTAGTGAGTAAGATTATTCTTCAGCTAAGGCGGGATATGTTCCAATGGATTCAGTCTTCCTGTGGTGAGGATGTCAAATTCCAACCTCAGCATTTCCTCTTCACCATGAGAGTCATTAGAGCAAAACTTGCATATTCACACGTTTACCCATATAGTTTCTCTGCACTTTAAGAACCTATATTTTTCCATAAATTCTTTATGAAAATAGCAATATTGAAGAGTGAAACTGCAAAAATGTGCCTGAAATCTGCTTGCTATATTTGTCTAATAAAATCCAGGCCTGCTGGCTTTTCTGTTGTCCTTTCTTCTTTTCCTCTTTTATTCCTTCTTTTTCTTTTCTTCTCTTCCCTTTCATGAGTACATATTGTGTGCCTAATCTATGCCACATTTTGTGAAAGAGGAAATTGGAGTAAGTGTAAAAGCACAAATCCGGTCTCCAAGCTTAAGTTGTATGAAAGAAAAAAAAAACAAAAACACAACTTAATTTCTTTAATGAACTGAATTCATCAAAAGGGTGATAATTTATCCAAGTCTATTTCCGCCTCCATTTCTCCAAAAGGGAAGACTAATATCTGGGAGGGTAATGTATTCTTAGGACCTTGGTGGCACAGTGGTTAAGCTCTCCCCTGCTACCCTATAGGTCAGTGGTACAAAATCATCAGCCACCCTGTGGAAGAAGTGGTTTGCTTCTGTAAAGATTTACAGCCTTGGAAACCCTATGGAGCAGTTCTATTCTGTCCATTAGGGTTGCTATGAATCGGAATTGACTGGACGGTAGCAGGTTTATGTATTCTTAACACATTAATGGAAAGGCATTTTGTCCTGAATGTCATTTTCCCAATCTGTGATCTACTTAGATATTTATCTTCTTATTGGGCCTTTTTCACTGATTGGTTGTTGTGGGGACAAACTTTGTGGTTCTTTATGCTGCATCATTTCTACTGCTGGTATTATCACAATTATTTTGCTTTTTCTTTACTAAGTGAAATTTTAAGGCCCCATCTACATAGACATACAACAAGGCCATTTTATCTTCCTGAGCCTTTTGCTATCTCTTTGTGTGTACCTAGGAAGGTAAAGTAGTAAAGCAAAGGCTCAGCGAGAAAGGAAGACCCTCAGTGAGATGGATTGGCACTGTGGCTACAACAATGGGCTCAAGCATAGCAACGATTGTGATGATGGTGCAGGAATGCATAGTGTTTCGTTCTGTTGTACACAGGGTCACTGTGAGTTGGAACTGTCGCGACAGCACCTAACAACAATGGGGACAATTTCTCACAATGCTCCTCTAAACACAAACCTGTCTGATATTTGGTCTCTTCTCAGTGACAAAGCCCAGGGAAGAGATCACATGTTTTTCTCTGTGGGGCTACTGAAGACTGAATGATTGTAATTTCCTATCCATCTATCTTCTTTCTTCCCCACATTAAAAAGGATTCTTTTTTTCTAATCTGTTAAAGAAGGAACCTATCTTTTTCAAACAGCCTTAAACATTTTAGTTATATTCACTAATACTCAGTGAGAAGAAATTATTTGTTCTTAGTATTAATTTTTTCCTTCTTTATTGATACATCTGAAAAGAGACTATTAATTTCAGCCACATATGCGGCTGGTGTCTAAGTTGAGGCCAGTGAGATATGAGAAAAAGTCATGTGTTCAATCTTCTTGTTTTGCATAAGAGTAAATGGGCATGATTTCTCATTCCCCTTTACCCTTTTTCCTTCTTGAATTTTCATTGATTGGAATTAAGATGTGGTGATCATCTCTCTTATATCTCATAGATAAGGGATAACATACAATCAGATAGGAATATCTTGAACCCCTGATGCTTATGAAGAATAGAACCACACACTATACAAGCTTGGACTTTCTTGTGAAAAAGAAATAAGCTTCTATTTTAATTAAGCACTATTAAATTGGGTCTCTATGAAATCGTGAACTTATATCTTAATTAATTAATTATCTCTTAATTTCCTAAGAGCAAGACATTTAAAAAGTGAGACCTAGGATAATATTCATGGGCTACTTGCTTTTGCAATTTTTGCATTCCTTCTTTCCTTGTTCTCTGAAGTAATAAAACTAAAAATGACCAGCTTCCTAATGTAATATAACTAAAAATCACCAGTTTCTTGAGTGAAATTGGTAGGTGGGAGGAAAGGGGAACAAAGAGAAGAAAGAAAATTCTAAGAAAACAGTGGCATAATGTTTAAAATATGATACTGACCTGTTTCCAAGAATGGAACGTCTGCAATTGAAATCTCAAAGGACTGCTACAGACTCAGCTGGAAGAAGAAAGCAGCAGCTTGGAGATGTCTTTTTTGCCAACAATAATGCATGACATTTGAAAATATGTTAAAATAATTAAATTGAGAAAATTAAAAGATGATGAAAATAGCAATTGAAAAAGCAATTTTACATGACACCAATAAAAGGCTAAGTAAAATTTTACTTACTTTCACTGAAGTCAACTGTTGAGTTGCGTTGACTAAAAAATAACAATAAAAAGTAACTATGATACTATCCCTGGAGACTGAGAGAACCAAATTTGTGCATTCACTTATTCATCCCCCTTCACAGCATTCCAACTGTGTAATTCCTGCTACCTAAAATGACAAAAGCAGAGATATGACTGAATCCTTAGATGATTCCAAGTCATTATGAGCTGACAACCCAATTTCTCCTTGGTAAGTAGGATCACTACTCCCAGCCTTGATGCTTAGATTCAACCCCCTTTCTTTGCCATTTGATTCATTAATATGGTGACTTCATCGAATCCAGGTGGCAATCTCATCTTCCAGGCTAATGGAATCATTTTTGTTTTCCATAGTGGAAGTGTTTATCCCTTGGGAACTAAGAACGCTAGATCAGTAAAATCCAAAATCGTGGGAACTGGAAACAAAAATTCACTAGTCAGTTAATAAGGTTGATAGTGAAAGAAGTCGGTCATATTTCCATCTCTGCTTCCTGTACCCATACCTGGCTTTGGAAGAAAGAGACTTATACATTTAACACCAAAATAGAGCATATATCACATCCTGGAGGATATCACCACAACACTGCAAGTTGTTGCTACCCAGCTGAAACTGTAATTGCATTATTAGAAGGTTATTCTATATTTCTAACAGGTAAGCTGCTTAGAGTTATTGGAAACATGGTGACTCCATGAGTATGGAACATTGGCTCACTTCATTTGCCATAAAATAAGTTCTTTGGTCAAAAGCAGTGTTGTGTGAAATAACATGGAGATGAGTAAGGCATTCATTAAGTCCACATATTGTGTTTTTTGGCAAAAGCATTTCATGCAAGAAAGTTAAAATCATATTAACAGAAAATATCTATTCCAGTAAGAAAAAGGTGCTACCCCTTCCATGATAAGAGAAGTCCAAGAAAATCAACATGCTACCAGGTGACTGATTGATTCCCCAAGGGAATGGTGTCCCATTGGGGGCTCAGTTTTGCTTCTGCTGTTGGCCAGCTGGACACTCAGTAGTGACTGAAGACAGATCCATCTTTTTGTGTGAAAGACCATGTTGCTTATCCCATGAAAAACTTTCAATCCTTCTGCCATGGTCACTTTGCCCATGAATTGATTGAGTAAGGACAGAAGTAGCAGAGTAAAAGGCTGATTGACATTTACCAAATAGGTTGTCTTATCCACATGATTATTAAGATCCTCATCTGCTAAGGTGACTGGTGAGCATTCATATGGGAGACAAATATCTTCACACTCTGTTCCCTTTTGAACATATCTTTCACATGCAGTCTACTCTTAGTATTCACGTATTCTGTATTTGTGAAATTATCTACTTGCTAAAATTTCTTTGTCACTCCAAATCAATACTTGTGTCACTTTTGCTGTCCTTCACAGGCCAAGTGCAAGAGTGGCAAAAATTCTGTCACCTAACAGGAATATTCCCACTTGAGTTTGAACATAGTGACCCTCTGCTTTTTTGTTTCAGCTCTCAGAACAAGTGTCTTTTTACTATTTATTTTGTGCTGTGTTTTTCACATTTTATGCTTTTTGCTGGTGATGTCCCTGTTTAAAATGGCCCCCAAGTGAAGTGTTAAAGTGCTGTCTTGTGTTACTTAATGCACAAACTCTGTTATGTGCTTTATGGAGAAAATATGTGCGTTGGATAAGTTTTGCTCAGACATGTGTTACAGTGCTGTTGACCATGAGTTCAATGCCAATAAATCAAAATAAATAAATCAATAAGGTGTTTTAAACAGAAACACATATAAAAAAAGAAATTGTGTATTGATTGGTTGACAAAATGTTATGATCAGAATCTTGCAGGCACCAGACTGTGTATATACCCTTGGTGCAGTGGTTCAATATTTGCTAATTCAATGTTCATGGAAGCTTTACAGAGTGGTAACTACCATGAATAATGGGAATAAACTGCACCTATTATCTAGAGAAACTTGTACATTTATTGTTAGTAATACATACTACATACAATGTTGCAGCGCATAATTTGCTGATGTTATCATTTTCATATGTTCACTCAAAGATGTTCAAAGACAAATAAACAATGGATTTATAAAGGCAATAATAATGAAATAAAAGACAATAATAATGAAAACTAGCGCTATCAATAAACTAGTGATATCAAACAACAAAAGACTGGTTTAAACTCAGGAAGATAGGAATAAATTTCAAGGTAACCACAAAGAAGAAAGTTAAAAAACCTACAAATCAAAATAAAGAAGAAAATCATGAAGTCTCAGTAAACACAATGTCTACAAAAACAAAACAAATGAAAAAAACTAAAAAAAAAAAAAAGATACTATACTTATGTCAGAACCAACTTAAGACAATGAAAGCCCTTAAGTAGAGGTATTCAATTGTGTTTATTCAAAATCCTTAATATTCCTGCCAAACCACTAGCCACAGTTTGTGAATCAGTTAGGTTTACACCTCTGGCCATCTCCCCTTCCAGTCAAAATAAACAATCAAGTACACTACTTGAAGATCCATTCATCAACAATATTTCTCTTTACTACTGTCCTTCAGGACACTATAGCCACCCTGGAACGGGGCTGTATTACTATAGGCAGCCCTTTTAGGTGGTAAAAATATATGGTACAGAACTACTTTTAAATCATGCCTGAATGCTTTCTTTTTCAAACAACTGTTGTTGTTAGTTGCCATCAAGTTGATTCTGACTTACGGTGACCCCATGAGTCATAGGAAATATCCCATGACACTACATCTCAGGTGTAGGCTGAGAGAGAAGACAAGGTAGCAGAAATAAGAGTTATGACCTCTGAACCACTTGTTCATGAAACTTACTTGCATGTTCAGGACTATTTTGAGCCTGTTATCATATTCCAGTTGAAGATGGAGTAAATGGCTTAGGTATAGCTTAGGTATAAACTCATGCATGGTAACTTAGTGGTTCATGGTAAGGTATCCAATCTCTACTACAGCCCAATAGAAATTCAGAATTTTTTCTCAAAAAAAAAAAAGTTATCTGTACAGGATTACATAGTTCTTATCCTAATCATAAAAATGTGTGCTTTAACTATTATCTATTTAGTATTTTATCTTGGGTGAAGGGTGAGACTCTACACAACACAGGAGAAACTAGCACAACTTGTACAAGGAAAGG
>NW_004444271.1:31226-45275 GCF_000243295.1 Trichechus manatus latirostris | reverse complement strand
GAAGTTAGAGGGTTGATATGTTGTGGGGTTGTTAATCAATGTCATAAAATAACATGTGTACTTCTGTTTTATGAGAAACTATTCGTTCTGTAAGCCTTCACCTGAAGTACAATAAAATAAATAAATAAATAAATAAAAAGTGTGCTATGGGGCAGACATACTCTTTCCTATCTGCCACCAATATTTAGAGCATCATCAGATCTTCTGATTGTAAACCTCAAATGGCAGACAGCTTTCATGGCATTTTGAACTGGCTAAAAATCCTTTTCTTGTTCTGGGCCCCACTATAACTGCAGCTTTTTGGATTACTTGGTAATTGGGTAAGAGTAACATATTCAAATGAGTATATGTTGCCTCCATATTCCAAAAAAGACCAGTAGTCATTGTCTCAGTTTCCTAAGGCTACCCTAACAGCATATAACAAAATGAGTGACTTTATAGAACAGAACTTAATTTTCTCACAGTCCTGGAGGTTAGAAGTCTGAATTCAAGGCGTCGACAGGGCTATGCTCTCTCTCTGTGGGCTCTAGAGGAGGATCCTTTCTTGTGTCTTTCAGCTTCTGTAGTCCAGGGCATTTCTTGGCATGTGCTGGATTGTAGAGGAACTCTCAGATGGTGTCTTCCGCCTGCGTGTGATTCTGTTTCTGTGTCTGTTCTTCCCTTTCACAAAACACCACTCAGAAGGGATTAGGAGTAGGACCCACCCTACTCCAGTATGACCTCCTTTAATTTAACTGATAACTAAAGAAAAAAAAAAAAAAACTTTCAAACAAGGTCACGTTCACAGGTACAGAAGTTAGGACTGCAACATATCTTTTAGGGGAGACACAATTCAATTCATAATAGTCATTATGCTTCTCTCTTAGTAGGAAGAGGGACCAGATGCTCTTCACTTTAGAATATTTTGGCATGTCCTGATCGCTAGAACACTAGACTTTTCATTGAGATGACAGGCACATAAATTTTTATGGAATTTATTTCCTACCAACTGTCTAACGTATTTCTTCCCAAGGGTCTAAAGTGGTTGCTACTTCCTCCTCACAAGTTCCAATTGCTTGAAATGATCAGTGTAATAGACCGGTATTATGCTCTGTAGAAGGAAAAGGTGGTCATCTCCTCGCAGACTAGGTTATGGCATGGAGATGGGAAGTTTAGATAGCCTAGAAGTAGGACAGTACAGGTGTATTACTGACTATACAAACTGAATGCAAACTGCTTCTGCTGGCCTTTTTTAGCAGATATAGAGAAAAATGTCTTGGCCAGATCACTAGCTACATACCGTTTTCTACACACACACACACACACACACTACATCCAGAATAGAAGCTACAATCACCACAACATTAAATTTATGATAATTCACTGCCATTCTCCAAATCCACCTCTCTTCTGAACAGGTCAAATAAGCAAGTTGGAATGGTGTATGGTAGGAATCAACATCCCTGAATGTTTCTAGCCCTAGATAGTGGTACAGATCTTTGAAATTCCTCCAGAGATGTGACATTGCTTTTGGTTTACTTTGTTGGTAGTTAAAGGCAGTTTTAGTGGCTTCAGATCAGCTTTTCCTACCATAATAGACTTACTCTATATGTGTAGAAGCAATGTAGGGATTTTGCCATTTTCTAAATATATTTATTTCAACTTTGCATTTTAAAGGTGGGAAATAACCATATGCCAAGAATGGACAATAATATCACCCAGAAAATTCAGACGATGTATATGTTTTACTTCATTATTTTCATTCTCTAAGATAATTTTGTTTGAACTATCTATGAAAGGAAATCATTTTGTATCCTGACTACATTAACAGTTATATCCCCACCAAATATGCAAAGCAAAGGATATTGAATTTTGCGTAAGTTATTTATAAAGCTACTACTTATTTTTTTGAATCTGCATATTTATATTACAATCCTATAAATTGGCATGACAGGACAAATATATATACCAGGCTTGAATATTTTATGTCTTTAAGTTATAGTGAGACTACTGTAAATCAAGATTTGAGATCACTCATTATTCAGCTAATTTTTATATGTGAATTAAATTTCTAAGAAATAATGGACATAGACTTTAATTTTTGTTCTAAGATAGTGTTGTTAGTTAATTTAAAGTCCATTCTTTCATCATTGCTAACTGCTGTTGTCTTGACAGCCATCCTCCAAATGAAATGTGACTTTGATGGATAAACTCAATTAAAGCTCAGGCATTAGATAAGTTAAACAGAGAACTGAACTGATCTTTACCCATCTACCTTTAAAAATACAATAAATATTTCAAAAAGAAGCAGTTATAAATTATACTGAAAATACATGTTAGTAAAATTGGATTGAAATTGGATCAATTACTCTGTGTGAATTTCTAATGCTTAGAAAGAAACGTTTGTTTTTCTCTCTTTAGTATAGTATCTTATAGAAGTCCTTAATAAAGAAAATTAGAGAAATACTTGATTCCTATACTTCCCTAAAACTATCTGCATTTTTTATGATATTTAAGTTTATTAAAATATCTACTTTTAAGGCTAACAAAGGAAATGGTTTGTTAGGTTCACGAGGCCATCACAAGCCATTCTATTTAATTCTCTTTAATATATTTAAAATTATTTAATGATAAATTGGACTTCATCAAAATTAAAAACTTTTGTTTATTAAAGGACTTTAGCAACAAAGTGAAGAGACAACCTACAGACTGGAAGAAAAATTTGAGGGAACCGTATGTCATGTATGGGTTTAATGTCTAGAATATTTAAAGAACTCACACAACTAAAACAGTAAAAAAATGAAAAAAAGACTTGAATCGACATCTCATCAAAAAGATATACAAAAGTCCAACACCATAGGAAAAGATGTTCAACATCATTAGACATTGTTGTTGTTAGTTGCTGTCAAGTTGGCTCAGACTCATGGCGGCCTCATGTATAACATAATTAAATGTTGCCCAGTTCTGTGCCATTAGCCCTTAGGGAGATGCAGATCAAACCCACAGTGTGATAGTACTTCACCTCCACCAGGATGGTTAAGATAAAACAAAACCAACCAAACAAACAAAACAGAAAACAACAAATGTTGGCAGGGATATGGAGAAATTAAAACCCTCATCCATTATTGGTAGGAATGCAAATTGGTATGGGCACTGTGGAAAAGATTTAGGCAGTTCCTCAAAAAGTGAGACACAGAACTACCAAGTGATCCAGAAATTTTACTCCTAGGTATATACCCAAGAGACTTGAAAACAGTGACTCAGAGAGACATATGTGCACCAATACTTATTGCAGCACTGTTCGCAATAGCCAAAAGGTGGAAACAAGCTAAATTTTTGTCGACAGATGAACGGATAAACAAAACATGGTACATACGTATAATGGAATATTACTCAGCTATAAAGAGAAATGAAATCCTGATAAATGCTACAATATGAATGAACCTTGAAAACATTATGATGAATAAACTATGCCAATCACAAAAGGACTAATATTGTATGATCCTACTTATATGAAATAGCTAGACTAAGCACAAGTATACAAATCAAAGTTTATTACTGGTTACCAGGTGCAGAAGGAAGGGGAAAAAAAGGTAGTTATTATTTAGGAAACATTGAGTACTGTTAATGGTGATAGAAAATTAGGCAATGGATTCTGGTGATGGTGACACAGCATAATGAATGTAATAATAATAACAAAAAAAAAAATTAGTGAGTGCCTTGTGCATGAAGACTTCTAATCTTAGCATTGATGCCCCCTACTCATTTATTTATTTAATCATTGAACTAATATTTGTACCTTCTGTATGCTAGATAAGACATTAGCATAGGATATATAGTTGAAGAAAGCATGTAGGGAATGTAAGGAGATGTAAAGAAACAATTTGGTTCTATGTGATAAATGCTTTACTAGACATATTTATAGGATGTAAAAGGAACACAGAGAGGAATTCATGTAATATTATCAGGGAAATTAGGATAGTCATAGAATCACAGCATTTACAAATTAGAAGAACTCTTAAATATTAAAATCCAATTTTCTTATTTTACAGTAGAAATAATGGACACAATTTGATTTGTTTTTTCCCAGCACTAATGTAGCCAAGTAGATAATCTTCCTAGTAGTTCAGAATTTGGATTTGAGAATGTGCTAAATCTGAATTCAGATCCTAGCTCTGCAATTTCTATTCATTTTTACCTGGGATTCTGAAATGGGGAGAATAATAATTAAATCTCTTATGAAGTTTGGCTGTGAGGCTGAAAGGTTTCTTTGAGATAAGACACTTCGCAGAGGACTTGTCACACTACCACATAGGATTGCCATCATCACACTGACTCATAGGATTAAATGAGTTAATAATTATAAAACCTTTATAATAGCGTCTGGCTCATAAGTGGGTCTATATGGATGCAAGCTATTTCTATAATTTTTCTCACTATTAGTGTTGAGATGGTAATTTGTTATATTAGAATCCTTATATTTCTAATACATTGCAATTTCATGGAGAAACAAAGGCACATATTGACTTAGAGAAAAATATTTTAAAGTCTTTTTGAATTTTAAACATCTCTATGTTTCAGGGATCTTTGGAACAATAGCTGATTCTAGGACTGTGTGGAAAATACACAAGTTGACCCTGAAGCATTTATTGATTTTGTTGTTGTTAGCTGCCTTTGAGTCAATCCCTGACTCAAAGCTCCCCCATGTACAGCAGATTCAGACAGACCATCGTGATCCATAAGGTTTTCACTGGCTGATTTTTCAGAAGTAGACTGCCAGGCCTTTTCTCCCAGCCTGTCTTGGTCTGGAAGCTCTGCTCAAACTATTCAACATCATACCAACACACTATGATAAGACACTTTGATAAGAGAGGAGTAGTGGCTGTACTTGAGGTGCACTGGCCAGGACTCAAACCCCAGGCCTCCCACAGGGAAAATGAAAATTCTACTACTGAACTACATGCTAGAAAAAAGAAACAAATAAACAGCAAAAACATGATGATGGGAGTACGTCAAAAAGAGACAAGAATCAACTGAAAGGGCTCCCAAAGGCCAAAGCTAGAACAATTTGAACAAACTAAATGATGTAGTATTCAATGACAGCCCAAAGCATAAAATAAATATCTATGAGTTCATACCGATGTAAATAAATAATTGAATAAATAAATAAATGTGAGAGAATAGATGAATTTCCCAAGCAGCATGCAATTTACATAGATATTCCAACCTCAAGGAAGTGCAGAATAACTCCCCATTCCTTAAGCGTGGGCTAAGTATAATGACTTTCTTCCAAAGAGTAGAATATGGTAAAGAAGAAAAAAAAGTAACTTTACAGTAGAGAAACTTGACAAACACTACCTCAACCAAGTTGTCCAGATTAACATCAACAGTGATAAATCACGTTGATAGTTTGTATCCTTGATAGGATGTGATGAAAATGGCACTTTATCTCTGTGGTCCCATTCCCCAAAACCAATGTTGTTGCTGTTAGGTGCCGTCGAATCAGTTCTGAATCATAGCGACCCTATATCCAACAGAATGAAACACTGCCCAGTCCTGTACCATCCTCACAATTGTTGTTATGCTTGAGCCCATTTGTCGTAGTTATCTAGTACTGCTATCACAGAAATACCACCAGTGGATGGCTTTAACCAAAAAAAAATTTATTCTCTCACAGTCTAGTAAGCTAAAAGTCCAAATTCAGGGTGTGAGCTCCAGGAGAAGGCTTTCTCTCTCTGTTGGCTCTTGGGGAAGGTCCTTGTCATCAATCTTCCACTAGTCTAGGAGCTCCTCAGCACAGGGACCCCTGGTCCAAAGGATGCACTGTGCTCCTGGTACTCCTTTCTTGGTGCTATGAGGACCCCATGTCTTTCTGCTCTCTTCTGTCTTTTATACCTCAAAAGAGATTGACTTAAGACACGATCTAATCTTGTATATTGAGTCCTGCCTCATTAAGATAACTTCTGCTAGTCCCACCTCATTAACATCATAGAGGTAGGATTTATAACACATAGGAAAATCACATCAGATGATAAAATGGTAGGCAATCACACAATACTGGGAATCATGGACTAGCCAAGTTGAAGCACATTTTTTGGGGGGACACAGTTCAATCCATAACACCACTGTTGGCAGCTTCTCTGTCAATCCATATCATTGAGGATCTTGCTCTTTTTTGCTGACCCTGTACTTTACCAAGCATGATGTCCTTTTCCAAGTCCTGGTCCCTCCTGATAAAATGTCCAAAGTATGTGAGACAAAGTGTCACCATTATTGCTTCTAATGAATATTCTGGCTGTACTTCTTCCAAGACAGATTTGTTCATTCTTCTAGCAGCCTATCATGGTATATTCAATATTCTTCTCCAACACCATAATTCAAAGGCATCAATTCTTCTTTGGCCTTCCTTATTCATTGTCCAGCTTTCCCATGCATATGAGGCAATTTGAAACACCATGGCTTGGGTAAAGTGCATCTAAATCCTTAAAGTGACATCTTTGCTTTTTAACACTTTAAAGAGGTCTTTTGCAGCACATTTGCCCAGTGCAATTCATCATTTGATTTCTTGACTGCTGCTTCCATGGATGTTGATTGTGGATCCAAGTAAAATCAAATCCCTTAAAACTTCAATATTTTTTCCACTTATCATGATGTTGCTTACCAATAGGCCCAGTTTAATCTGAGAAAATCTTCAGATAAATCCCAACTAAGGGACATTCTATAAACTCCATGACCAGTACTCCTTAAAACTAAAAGATTATCAAAAACAATAAAAGTTTGAGAAACTTTCACAGTCAAGAGGAACCTAATGGAACATGATGACTAAATACAATTTGTTTATTTGGATAGGATCCTGGCATAAAAAAAGGAAATAAGGTAAAAACCAAGAAAATCTGAATAAAAAGGTGTCAATATTGGTTCATTGTTTGTAAGAAATATACCAGACTAACGTAAGACTTTTACAGTAGGGGAAACTGGGTGTGATGAATAGGGAAACTCTATACTGTCTTCACAATTCTTCTGAAATTATAGAAACTTCTAAAATAAAAAAAAAAAGTTCATTTAAAAAAAAAGTTAGTTCTTGACATTCAAAGCCTAAGCCTAGAGATAACTCAGGACATAGACAATAAGTTTAGAAGATATTTGCTTCATCAAGTTTCAGTTTTCATGCAATTTGATTAGTAGATACATTTTTTCCCAGATATTGTGAGAAGAAAAGTCATATAGGAGATGGGTGACCTTAAAGTTTTCTGAGTTCTTCTTTAATTTCATTTATAACGTTTTATAGTTTTCTGTGTACAAGCCTGTCACTTTTCTGATTAAACTTTTTTCTAGGGATTTTATTGTTTTAGATGCTGTTTTAAATGGTAATGTTTTGTTACTTTCTTTTTCCACTTGCTCATTGCTGATGTATAGAAACCAGACTAATTTGTTTGTTGACCTTGTACCTTGCCACTTTGCTGAATTCATTTATTAGTTTTAATAGCTTTCTTGTGGATTCTTTCAGAGTTTCTACGTACAAGATTATGTCATTGGTGAAAAGGAATGATTTCCTCCTTCCTCATTTGGATAACTTTTATTTAGTTTGTCTATCTGTCTGTCTGTCTGTCTATCATCTATCTGTTTATTTATCTGCCTATCTGTCTATATCTATCTCTAGCTATCATCTATTTATTTATCTATCTTTTTATTTATTTATTTCTAGCCTAATTACTCTCAGAGTTCTATAAAAATGTTGAATAGCAGTGGTGGGAGTGGGAATCCCTGTCTTATTCCTGATTTTAATGAGAAAGGTCTTTCTCCGTTGAGTATGAAGTGAGCTGTGGGTTTTTCATAAATGCCTTTTATAATATTGAGGGATTTCTCCTCTATTTCTTTTTTTTTTAAATCACAAAGTGGTATTTAATTTTGTCCAGTGGATTTTCCTCCGTTGATTGAGATGATCATGTGGTTGCTTTCCTATGTTCTGTTAATACGGTGATTGCATTGATTGATTTTCTGATGTCGAACCATCCTCGCATTCCTAGGATAAATCCCTCTTGATCATGATGTATAACACTTTTAACATGTTTTTGGATTTGATTTGATAGTATTTTGTTGAGTAATTTTGCATCTATATTCATTAGGGATTTTGGTCTTTAGTTTTCTTTTCCTGTGGTATCTTTATCTGACTTTGGTATTAGGGTAATGCTCACCTCATAGAATGAGTAAGGTAGTGTTCCCTCCTCTTCTTTTTTTTTTTTGGAAGAGTTTAAGTAGGTTTGGAGTCACTTCTATAAAGGTTTGGTAGAATTTCTCCCTGAAACCATTTGGTCCAGAACTTTTCTTTGTTGGTAGATTTTTTTATTATTGATTCAATCTCTTCATTTATTATGAGCCTGTTGAGATCTAATCTACTACTTCTTCTTGAGCCAGTGTAGGGAGTTTATGTTTCAAGGAATTTTTCCATTTCCTCTATCTAATTTGTTGGAATACATCTGTTCTTAGTATTCCTTTATAATCCCTTTTATTTCTGTAGAATCAGTTGTAATGTTCCCACTCATTTCTAATTTTAGACACGTGCATCTTCTCTATCTTTTCCTTTGTCAGTTTAACTAAATATCTATATATTTTATTAATCTTTTCAATACACCAACTTCTGGTTTCATCAATTCTATTTTTTTTCTATTGTCTATTTCAATTATTTCTATTTTAATCTTTATTATTTCCTTTCTTCTAGTATCTTTGGGCTTAGTTTGATCTTCTTTTTATAACTCCTCAAGTTGTAGAATTATATTTTCACTTTCTTGATGATGTTATTAGAAATACAAGAGTTTATAATTTTGGTGAAGTCCAACTTACCTGTTATTTTGTTGTTGTTGTTGCTTTGGTCTCATGTATAAAACCATTGCCTCATCTGAGCTCATGAAGATTTATTCCAAGATTTTCTTTCAAGAGATTTATAATTTTAGCTTTACTTTAAGTCTATGGCTTACTTTGAGTAAATTTTTGTGTATGATGAATGGTAGAAATCAAACTCCATTCTTTTGCATGTGGATACCTAGTTTTCTTAGCACCATTTGCTAAAAAGACTATTATTTCCTCCATTGAATGATCTTGACACCCTTGTCAAAAATGAGTTGACCATAAATATAAGAGTTGAATTCTTGACTCTCTATTCTATTCCATTTATCTATATTTCTAAACTTAAGCCAGTACCACACAGTACTGAATACTGTAACTTTGTAGTAAATTTGAAGTGAGTCCTCCAACATTTTTTAAGATTGTTTTTGCTGCTCCTAAGTTCTTGACAGCTGAATTCCAACCCTATTACCTTCTGATTGAGTTCCACTCGAATTTTATTTTCTTAGCCACTAGTCTCCTGTCTGCAATCTCATTTTCTGTGTTCAGTTTCGTTCTTTTAAATCCCTTCATTTTTTTCACCGAGTCTCTGCTACCTGTTAACACATTTCCCTAAAATACTGGATGCATACATGGTTTGAGAAGTGTGAACTTTGAAGTCAGATAAATCTAGTATTAATTTTAATTCTGCCAGTTACTCATTATGTAGACTCGTGCAAGTACTTAGCCTCTGGGTACATCATTTTTCTTAGCTGTATAAAACCCTTTGCTGTTAGGTCAATTCCAACTCATAACAAATATATAAAGGTGATAATAAAACATACACGTGTGATGTTATTTGTGACTTTTATTGAAATAATGTATGTAAAGTTCCTGACTAATTGTATTCACTTGTCTTCTAAGTAATCTTTTATTCTAGTAGTTGTATATGCACAGGATTCTTTTATCTCCTTTGTCTTTACTTTGCCTCCATCCATTCCTGATACCTCTGGTGCTCAAGATCTGTCATTAATCTTTCATACCCTTAACTTCTTCTTTAAACTCTTTCGTTACTACATTTTTATCTCCTTAATATTTTTTTTTTTTTGATGACATGTATTTTCAGAATTGGAATGCATGCATACTAATTGCTTAATATTTTTTTTTTTTTTGATGACATGTATTTTCAGAATTGGAATGCATGCATACTAATTGAGTGTGTTTAAATTTTTGGTTGGTAATATGGATTTTGAGAAATATGATCTTGTGATACAAGCCACCAATGAAACACGCGGCACTCTGATGCCACTTATCTGTGATATGACAATATATCAATGAGAGCTAGATAACTAATTTACTGTGGGTACCTTTCTATTAGGTTATATGGGGAACCTCTGGTTTTCCAAACATGACACAGAAAAACCAAAACAAACCCACCAGGGCTACCTATCATGAAGGAAAGCCATAATTATGCTTGTAAGCCTTATTTTACAGAAATAAATGAAAAAAGGCAAAAGTTTCGTAACACATTCAGGAAGCATCACTTAGTAGAATGCTTAACCTAGACAACAGTGAGGCTCCAACTTTATTCTGCTGAGCTTCATGCATTTCAAAAGAGACTCACCATGACACTAATGCATTAGAACCAGAATAAAGCCTTACCTCTGAGGTCCAGAGTCATAAAAAGTGGCTGGCATACTATATATGCCAATGGTAATGAAAGAGTTAAAAAATTCTCTTTACCTTCTTGTTCTACCTGAAAATTATTTCTCCCCTTAGCTCCCCAACTCTTATATGTGATATATGATATTATATTTTTTACTACTCCAAACCTCAGGGCCTAGAAGTCAGTTGAGAGTTCTGTTTTAAACCTGATTTCAGTTTCCAGACATTTTCTGTACCTTCCCCCTAAAACTTACGGTTTGAATTTCATATCTTTAATATAAATATGTCTCATTATACTTTCTTTCTTGTTCCAATAATCTACTGCCACCCAAAGTAATTGCTTTGATTCCTTCAAGATGCTAATTCACCATGATTTGTCCAGCTTTATCTTAGTCATAATTCTTGTGAAATGTAATAAACTACAATGTGCTTCTACTTACCTAGATCCTCAGTTTCTTGACCTCTTCATTTATTAATTTTTTTAGAATAATCTTCTGCTCTATTTCAGCCATTTACTTATACTTATGTGTTAGTATCTTTGACGTTGCCATTATTAGTAACTGTTGTTGTTAGTTGCTGTCGAGTTGGCTTTGACTCATGTCAACCCCATTTACAACAGAATGAAATGTTGTCCAGTATTGTGTCATCTTTATTGGTATGTTTGAGATCATTGTTTTAGCTATTTTGTCAATTCATCTCATTGAGAGTTTTCCTTGTTTTTGTTGACTCTCTACCAAACGTGATGTTCTTTTCTAGCAACTGGACATTACTAACGACATTTCAAAATAAGCAAGATGAAGTCTTGCCATCTTTGTTCCTAAGGAGCATTCTGGCTGCATTTCTTCCTCTAAGACTGATTTGCTCTTTCTTCTGGTAATTCACAGTATATTTAATATTCTTTTCCAACACCACAATTCAAATGTGTCATTTCTTCTATCTTCCTTTTTCTTATTCATCTTTCACATGCATATGAGGCTAATAAATCTTCTGTAATCTTAATTTAAATTATCTCACCTTCCCAACTTAAACATGATTACCTATCTCCCCTCTAACACATTAACTCCTAAAAGTTAGATCCATCTGGACCATAATTCATTGGTCCCGCCATTGTTTTACTCTCCCTTGACTCCCTCATGTCCTCACTTTCCTTCTTTTCAAGATAATTCCATAGTCATCGTTGTAATCTTACCCTCACATGCAACTCAATTATTTTGTATTTCTTTTACTCCTTTATATGAACTTGACTAACCCACAGCCTTGAGTAAATTCAGTTCTTTCTTTAACCCATGCATACAATTGTATAGCTTAATGGTGTTGGAGAAAAAATATACAATAATGATGATAAATTTCATGTTGAATTTATGACCAACAACCTCAGTTGGTTGCTTAATGCTACACGGAAATCATATTATATTCTTGAAACTATTAACTTTTCTTCTCCCTGGATGATTATTTCTTACTGCTTCTCTCCTTTAATTTCTAACACATCTCCCCATCTTTATTTTGAACTGATGATATCTTGTCTCTTACTTTACTAAAAAATTGAAAGTAATCAGAACAAAACTTTCACAAATTTCCCAGAAAACCTAGCTTGCTAAATACATACTTGTGTTTATACTCTGTATTTTGTTCTCTTGATTTGGATGAAATACCTGTTCTTCTATTAAAGACCACACTTTCGATTTTTTGTTTTAGATCCCTTTTTTTCTACATTTACTGGGATATTTTTCAAACCAAGTCTCCCTTTCTATTTTCTTCTTCTTCTTCATAAATGTATTAACATGTCCCCATCTTGAGGAAGAACAAATAAGAAAACTCTTATGATATCACTTTCCTGTCTAGATATTGCATCATTTTTCTTCTTTCCTTTATAGAAAAAATATTTGTAAGTGCTTCTGTACTTCCTTTCACCATTTTCTGTCTTCTCATTCTCAAAAGAACTCCCTATCAGGGACACCTTCATATTCATAACTCTAGGACAACTGCTTTTGTCAAAATCACCAAGGGTTATTTCTCACTGTTTATCTTACTTGATTTATCAACAGCACTAAATACTTGATTATCACCCTTTTCCTTTAAATGCTTTCTTCATTTGGCCCTTAGGACATCACAGTTTCTTGGTTTTCCACTTAATTCTGTGACTTCTCCTTCTCAGTCTATTCATACCTTGAACACTTATTGTCTCATGGCCTAGAGAGTGTGCCTCTGTGGCTTCATTTTACAATAAATACCTTGATCATTTCTTCAATCCTCATGGAATTACATTCCATAAGTACTTTGTGTGTTTATAACTCCAAAAACTATATCTCTCTCCATACCTCTGCTCTAATTTCCAGTCTCCTCTATTCAATCGCTGACTCAGCATCTTCCTTGTGGTGATTAATAGGCATATTTAACTTAACATTTCCAAAACTAAGCTTTTCATTTTCTCCAGAAAAACCTATTCTCACAGGTTTTACCATCTCTGCTTTTTGTCACTCTATTATTCTAGTTAATTAAGTCCCTGCCTGATTCTGAGAATCTTACTTTACTCCTTCTGTTATGTGACCCATCAAATTCTCTCTGGCCTATAATTAAAAAGTACCCAGATTCTTACCACTTCTTACATCTCCACTGTTACCACTTTTATCTAATCCACAATTATCTCTCATCTGAACTGTTATTATATCTTTCTATCAAGTCTCCCTGTTTTTGTCCTTATCTATCTTGGTGGTTGGCTTCAATGTTATAAACTTATGTTATACTCTGCCAAAAATCCTCCAAAGTCTCAGAAAACTAAAGTTCTCACAAGGCCTTGTAAGACCCCACACAATGGATTTTCTAATTACCTTCTGTCTTAAACTCTTTAAACATTGCCTCTATCTCCTGTACAACCACACTGGTATTTTTGTTATTCTTCAAACACAATAAGCCTGCTTTCAACTCAGGGCCTTTGCACTTAACCATTCTTATCACATATGATATCCACATGGTCTTGCTCATGCACTTTCTCAGGCATTCCTGTTTCCTTACTTCTCAGTAAGAACTTTCTTCTATACCTTCTTTAAAACTGCAATAACTTCATCAACATAGCCTATCTCCATGCTGTTTCTTTCTTTTTTTTTGGCCCATAGTACTAATCACCATTTATTAATCTATATATTTACATATTTTATATTTATAAGCCTGACACAGACACACATACACACACAAGTGTAAGATTTAGGAAGTTAGGGATTAAATTATTTTATTTGTTTTGGTTCCTTTTAAATATACAACTCTACAAACTGCATGGTCATAGCTATCACATGGAAAACATTCAGTGAATGTTAAATGATAGATCTTTTTCTCTTCTTTTCTTCCTTGGAAAAGATCCACCTTAGCTTAGGCCTATACTCACTATATATAATCAAATTGCTTCTTGGTATTCATTTCTCCAGATCTGGGATCCTTTTTTTTTATTTTGGAGTGCTTTTATAGCAAGTCTGTTATTATATTGCTTAATATGTACAGTTTCTAAAACTTTGGTTGACCAGAACTTCTTGAAAATTGACTGATGCACATTAGTATAGACTGTGCCAAATAACAACTTAAGAAACCTTGTCC